>NC_091195.1:31318771-31359974 GCF_040958095.1 Procambarus clarkii
TCTCTCTCTCTCTCTCTCTCTCTCTCTCTCTCTCTCTCTCTCTCTCTCTCTCTCTCTCTCTCTCTCTCTCTCTCTCTCTCTCTCTCTCTCTCTCTCTCTCTCTCTCTCTCTCTCTCTCTCTCCTCTCTCTCTCTCTCTCTCTCTCTCTCTCTCCTCTCTCTCTCTCTCTCTCTCTCTCTCTCTCTCTCTCTCTCTCCTCTCTCTCTCTCTCTCTCTCTCTCTCTCTCTCTCTCTCTCTCTCTCTCTCTCTCTCTCTCTCTCTCTCTCTCTCTCTCTCTCTCTCTCTCTCTCTCTCTCTCTCTCTCTCTCTCTCTCTCTCTCTCTCTCTCTCTCTCTCTCTCTCTCTCTCTCACTCTCTCTCTCTCTCTCTCTCTCTCTCTCTCTCTCTCTCTCTCTCTCTCTCTCTCTCTCTCTCTCTCTCTCTCTCTCTCTCTCTCTCTCTCTCTCTCTCTCTCTCTCTCTCACTCTCTCTCTCTCTCTCTCTCTCTCTCTCTCTCTCTCTCTCTCTCTCTCTCTCTCTCTCTCTCTCTCTCTCTCTCTCTCTCTCTCTCTCTCTCTCCTCTCTCTCTCTCTCTCTCTCCTCTCTCTCTCTCTCTCTCTCTCTCTCTCTCTCTCTCTCTCTCTCTCTCTCTCTCTCTCTCTCTCTCTCTCTCTCTCTCTCTCTCTCTCTCTCTCTCTCTCTCTCTCTCTCTCTCTCTCTCTCTCTCTCTCTCTCTCTCTCTCTCTCTCTCTCTCTCTCTCTCTCTCTCTCTCTCTCTCTCTCTCTCTCTCTCTCTCTCTCTCTCTCTCTCTCTCTCTCTCTCTCTCTCAGAGGAAAATAGTAGGAAGCTACAAGATGACCAAGACAAACTAAATTAATGGTCCAACAAATGGCTATTAAAGTTCAACCAGAGTAAATGTAAGGTAGTGAAACTAGGCGGTGGACACAGAAGGCCAAACACAGGATATCGAATGGGAGATGACATCCTTCATGAAACGGAAAAAGAGGAAGATCTAGGAGTTGATATCACGCCAGACCTGTCCCTTGATGCCCATATCAAGAGGATAACATCAGCAGCATATTGCCAGGTTGGCTAACATAAGAACAGCCTTTAGAAACTTGTGTAAGGAATCATTCTGAATTTTGTATGCCACATATGTCATACCAATCCTGGAGTATGCAGCTCCAGATCTAGTCTAAACTAAATCTGGTTTAGATCTAGTTTAGATAATAAGACTAAACTGGAAAAAAATCAATGGTTTGCCACCAGACTAGCACCCAAACTGAGAGGGATTAGCTACGAGGAGAGACTACGGGAATTAAACCTCACGTCGCTGGAAGACAGAAGAGTTAGAGGGGACATGATCACCACATACAAGATTATCAAAGGTATTAATACGGTAGATGAAGACAAGCCATTTAACAAGGGGCACACGCACTAGGGGACACAGGTGGAAATTGAGTGCCCAAATGAGCCACAGAGATATTAAAAAGAACTTTTATAGTGTCAGAGAGATTGACAAATGGAATGCATTAGGCAGTGATGTGGTGGAGGATGACTCCATACACAGTTTTAAGTGTAGATATGATAGAGCCCAATAGGCTCAGGAACCTGTACACCTGTTGATTGACAGTTGAGAGGCGGGACCAAAGAGCCAGAGTTCAACAACCGCAAGCACTACTAGGTTAGTACACACACACACACTCACACACACACACACACACACACACACACACACACACACACACACACACACACACACACACACACACACACACACACACACACACACACCATGCCATGCAAGCTGATGGAGAAGATTGTGCGAAAAAAACTAGTGGAGCATCTGGAGCGAAGGAACTTTGTAACACAGCATCAACATGGGTTCAGGGATGGCAGGTCCTGCCTCACAGGGTTACTTGAATTATACGACCAGGCAACAAAAATAAGGCAAGAAAGAGAAGGGTGGGCAGACTGCATATTTTTGGATTGTCAGAAAGCCTTTGATACAGTGCCACACAAGAGCCTAGTGCGAAAGTTGGAGATGCAGGCTGGAGTGAGAGGGAAGGTACTCCGGTGGATAGAGGAATACCTAAGCAACAGGAGACAACGAGTCTGTGTGAGGGGTGAGGTCTCAGATTGGCGAGACGTCACAAGTGGAGTCCCGCAGGGGTCAGTCCTTGGACCTATACTGTTTCTGGTATATGTAAATGATCTCCCAGAGGGTATAGATTCGTTCCTCTCAATGTTTGCCGACGATGCAAAAATTATGAGGAGGATTGAAACAGAGGATGATAGTAGGAGGCTACAAGATGACCTGGATAGACTGAGTGAATGGTCCAACAAATGGCTGTTGAAGTTCAACCCGAGTAAATGCAAAGTAATGAAACTAGGCAGTGGAAACAGGAGGCCAGGCACAGGATACAGAATAGGAGATGAAGTACTTAATGAAACAGACAGAGAGAAAGATCTAGGAGTTGATATCACACCAAACCTGTCTCCTGAAGCCCACATAAAGAGAATAACGTCTGCGGCATATGCGAGGCTGGCTAACATCAGAACGGCGTTCAGGAACCTGTGTAAGGAATCATTCAGAATCTTGTACACCACATATGTAAGACCAATCCTGGAGTATGCGGCCCCAGCATGGAGCCCGTACCTTGTCAAGCACAAGACGAAGCTGGAAAAAGTCCAAAGGTATGCTACTAGACTAGTCCCAGAACTAAGAGGCATGAGTTATGAGGAAAGGCTGCGGGAAATGCACCTCACGACACTGGAAGACAGAAGAGTAAGGGGGGACATGATCACAACCTACAAAATCCTCAGGGGAATCGACCGGGTAAACAAGGATGAACTATTCAACACTGGTGGGACGCGAACAAGGGGACACAGGTGGAAGCTGAGTACCCAAATGAGCCACAGAGACGTTAGAAAGAACTTTTTCAGTGTCAGAGTAGTTAGTAAATGGAATGCATTAGGAAGTGATGTGGTGGAGGCTGACTCCATACACAGTTTCAAATGTAGATATGATAGAGCCCAATAGGCTCAGGAATCTGTACACCAGTTGATTGACGGTTGAGAGGCGGGACCAAAGAGCCGGAGCTCAACCCCCGCAAGCACAATTAGGTGAGTACAATTAGGTGAGTACACACACACACACTAGCACTTAGAGAATCACCAAGTGGAAAGGCGACGACGGAGCACCATCGTCAACCATACATCATCATTACTCATCTAGTTGTGTGAGCGGGAAACAGACTGGTATGTACCCCCTCTCTGGTCAAGTTATCAGGTGTACAGTGTGAGGTAAAATATTATCAAATTCTTGTTCAGGATAGTATATATATTTAAAATCTCGGTGTGGCTCATTCTGGGTAGAAGTTACCACTTATGGAAACTAGTGACACACGCACGCGCACGCACGCACGCACACGCACGCACGCACGCACTCAAGCCCACGTACGTATGCACGCACACACACACGCACATACAGGCTAGAAGGGATTAACACCTTTCGTGGAAAGGAGATAAAACCTCTCATAATCCACCCCCCTCTCTTACCCCTTCTCTTCCACCTCTCTTACCTGCCGTAAGCTGAACACCTCACCTCCTATTAACCCCATCCCAAGTGCACACACGTTCTCTCTCTCTCTCTCTCTCTCTCTTGTTCTCTCTCTCTCTCTCTTGTTCGCTCTCTTTTGCTCTCTCTCTCTCTTGCTCTCTTGCTCTCTCTCTCTCTCTTGCTCTCTCTCTCCCTTGCTCTCTCACTCTCTTGCTCTCTTTCTTGACAAGGGGCAAAATGGCAGGAGGCCGCAACAGGGACACGGGAAGCAGCCAGGGAGATCAAACAAAGGAATTGCTAACCCAAGTTCTGGAGGAATTCAGGAGGGAGATGAATGAAATGAGGATTACAATTAACAATCTGCAAAGTGAGCTAGCATCAGCAAGGGAGGAGATCAAATCTCTCACAGAGAAAAATAAAGAGACCGAGCATCAGATTATCATCCAAAGGGAAGGTGGGAAATGTTACATTGGAAGGAAATGCCTCTGTACCTGAAACATTTGCGGATATACTGAAAAAGAGCTCAGAAGCAATGGACACAGTGAGGGAGGTAGCGATGCAAGCAGCTACGTCACAGGAAGCAGCAAGGTGCACCACTCAACTGCTGGAGAGAAAAAGATCAGTGGTAGTTGTAGGCATCAAAGAACAGGAAGGATCCAACAGGCAAGAATGGAATGGCAAGGATAGAGAGGCAGTACATGGGCTACTGAACGGGTTACAGATGGAAGGGGCTGTACATAACATTGAGAATGTTTTCAGGTTGGGCTGGTACAAGAAGGACAGAAACCGACTTGTAAAGGTAATGTTTACAAACGAAACCACGAAGGAGGACATTCTCGAAAGGAAGAGTCGTCTGCAGCATATGAAGGGATACAAAAAAGTATTCCTGCAGAGGGACAGGACGAAGGAGGAGAGAGCCAGGGCAGCAGAGGCAAGGAGGAAGCGCAGGGAGAGAGGAGCAAACCAGGAAATCACAGCCCTCAACACAACAGTCCCAGAGACAAGAGGAGAACCCAAAACCAGCATCCCAGCAACACCAGAGGGGAGGGCAACACCCCCCCCCCTCTGCACAGAAACCCTCCCTTCCCCTCACCCTACCTGCCTCCACCCAACCCTCCCTCCCCCCCACCCCATTCTGACCCTGACACCCCTTCCCCATTCCCATCATGTCCCCCCTCCCACCTTTCCCCCCTGCCCCTTCATCCCATACCCTCCCTATCCCTCCTACCCCCTCACCCTGTATCCTCCATATCCCCCCTACCTCCTTAACCCACACCCTACCTGTCCCCCCTTCCCTTAAACCCCCACCCCCACGCCAAAATCCTCTGAGACCCTGCAAACCACCTCACAGATCCTCTCACCCACGGAACAGCTTCCCACACCAGCAGAATGCTCGCCAAGAAAGGGACATGAAAATGAACAGAAGAAAGTGAACTTCAAGGCGATGTACACTAACATAGATGGGATTTCAAATAAAACAAGTGAACTTGGAGAATGGGCACTAGAAGAAAACCCAGACATAATAGCACTCACAGAAACGAAGTTAACGAAAATCATAACAAACGCATTGTTTCCACAGGGCTACTATGTAGTGAGAAAAGAGAGAAGGGAGAGGAGGAGGTGGTGTAGCTTTGCTACTAAGAGAAGGTTGGAGTTTCGAAGAGATGGTAATTCAGAACTGTGAAGGTTTCAGTGACTACATATCAGGCACCATAGCAACTGGAGGACAGAAAATTATAATAGTAGTCATATATAACCCCCCACCGAATGACAGAAGACCCAGACAGGAATATGATAGAAACAACTTGGCCACCATCAAAATAATAGAGAGAGCAGCTTCTGTGGCTAGCAGGAACGGATCCAGACTTCTAATCATGGGAGACTTCAACCATGGGAAGATAGATTTGGGGAACAGAGACCCACATGGAGGCCCAGACACATGGAGAGCTAAGCTGCTGGATGTGGCAACAAGAAACTTTCTAAGTCAACACGTCAAGGGACCGACAAGAATGAGAGGAGGGGATGAACCAGCCTTGCTTGATCTGATATTTACCCTAAATGAGTCTGATATAAGGAAAGTTAAGTTGGAAGCCCCCTTGGGAATGAGTGATCATAGTGTATTGAGCTTTGAGTACCTGGTTGAGCTGGGAATTATCACCCCCAAAAAAGAACTGGGAACCAAAGAGCTGGCGTACCGAAAGGGAAACTATGAGGAAATGAATAAATTCCTATGGGATATACATTGGGACACAGAACTAACAAAACAAAGAAACAAAGGAAGAATCCGTGGTTTAATAAGGAATGTATGAAAGCAAAGGAGCTGAACAAAAGGGCATGGAGGAACTTCCGTAATAACAGAACACCAGAAAGTAGAGAGATACCAGAGAACCAGGAACGAGTATGTTAGTGTGAGAAGAGCAGCTGAGAAAAGGTATGAAAATGATATAGCTAATAAAGCCAAGACCGAACCAAAGCTACTATACAGTCACATCAGGAGGAAGACAACAGTGAAGGAACAGGTGATGAAACTTAGGGTGGGAGAGGACAGGTACACAGAGAATGACAAAGAGGTGCGTGAAGAACTCAACAAAAGGTTCCAGGAGGTTTTTACAATAGAACAGGGAGATGTCGCGGCGCTAGAAGAGGTGGCAGCAAACCAGGTGACCTTGGATAGGTTCGAAATTACAAGAGAAGAGGTCAAGAAGCACCTATTGGAGTTGGATGTGAAAAAAGCTGTTGGGCCGGATGGAATCTCGCCATGGGTATTGAAAGAGTGTGCAGGAGCACTTTGCCTACCACTCTCCATAGTGTATAGTAGGTCACTGGAAATGGGGGACCTACCAGAAATATGGAAGACTGCTAATGTAGTACCAATATACAAAAGAGTGACAGACAAGAGGCACTGAACTACAGGCCAGTGTCCTTAACTTGTATACCATGCAAGGTGATGGAGAAGATTGTGAGAAAAAACCTAGTAACACATCTGGAGAGAAGAGACTTCGTGACAACCCATCAACATGGGTTCAGGGAGGGTATATCTTGCCTTACAGGCTTGATAGAATTCTACGATCAGGTGACAAAGATTAAACAAGAAGGAAAAGGGTGGGCGGACTGCATTTTTTTGGACTGTCGGAAAGCCTTTGACACAGTACCCCATAAAAGGTTGATGCATAAGCTGGAGAAACAGGCAGGAGTAACTGGTAGGGCGCTCCAGTGGATAAGGGAGTACCTAAACAATAGGAAGCAGAGAGTTACAGTGAGGGGTGAGACCTCAGACTGGCGTGAAGTCACCAGTGAAGTCCCACAGGGCTCTGTACTTGGACCTATCCTGTTTCTGATATACGTAAATGATCTCCCAGAGGGTATAGACTCATTCCTCTCAATGTTTGCTGACGACGCCAAAATTATGAGAAGGATTAAGACAGAGAAGGATAGCTTGAGGCTTCAAGAAGACCTGGACAAGCTGCAGGAATGGTCGAACAATGGCTGTTAGAGTTTAATCCAAGCAAATGTAATGTAATGAAGATAGGGATAGGAAGCAGGAGACCAGACACAAAGTATCACTTGGGAGATGAAATACTTCAAGAGTCAGAGAGAGAGAAAGACCTGGGGGTTGATATCACGCCAGACCTGTCCCCTGAAGCTCATATCAAGAGGATAACAGCAGCAGCATATGCCAGGTTGGCTAACATAAGAACGGCCTTTAGAAACTTGTGTAAGGAATCTTTCAGAACAATATATACCACATATGTCAGACCAATCCTGGAGTATGCGGCACCAGCATGGAGTCCATATCTAGTCAAGCATAAGACTAAAATGGAAAAGGTTCAAAGGTTTGCCACCAGACTAGTACCCGAGCTGAGAGATATGAGCTACGAGGAGAGACTACGGGAATTAAACCTCACCTCGTTGGAAAACAGAAGAGTTAGAGGGGACATGATCACCACATTCAAGATCCACAAGGGAATCGACAGGGCTGATAAAGACAGGCTGTTTAACACAAGGGGCACACGCACTAGGGGACACAGGTGGAAACTGAGTGCCCAAATGAGCCACAGAGATATTAGAAAGAACTTTTTTAGTGTCAGAGTGGTTGACAAATGGAATGCATTAGGAAGTGATGTGGTGGAGGCTGACTCCATACACAGTTTCAAGTGTAGATATGATAGAGCCTAATAGGCTCAGGAACCTGTACACCTGTTGATTGACATTTGAGAGGCGGGACCAAAGAGCCAGAGCTCAACCCCCGCAAGCACAACTAGGTGAGTACAACTAGGTGAGTACACACCCACACGATGGGGTGGGTGTGTCGGGTGGGACACGAACAAGGGGACACCCAGATGAGCCACAGAGACGTTAGAAAGAATTTTTTCAGTGTCAGAGTAGTTAATAAATGTAATGCACTTGGAAGTGATATGGTGGAGGCTGACTCTATGCACAGTTTCAAATGTAGATATGATAGAGCCCAATAGGCTCAGGAATCTGTACACCAGTTAATTGGCAGTTGAGAGGCGGGACCAAAGAGCTAAAGCTCAACCCCCGCAAGCACAATTAGGTAAGTACAATTAGGTGAGTACACACACACACACACACACACACACATACCTGGTGGCTGAGTGGACAGCACTTGGGATCCGTAGTCATGTGGACCGGGGATCTTTCCTCGGCGATGGCGGAAACAAATGGGCAGAGTTTCTTTCACCCTAATGCCCATGTTACCTAGCATTAAATAGGTACCTTGGAGTTAGACAGCTGTTACGGGCTGCTTCCTGTCTGTGTGTGTGTGAAACAAAATAATAATAATAATAATTAATCGCTGATAGACTGACATTTGAGAGGGGGGCCGAAGGAGTCAGAGCTCAACCCTCGGAAGCACAACTAGGTGAGTACAACTACGTGAGTACAACAAGGTGAGTACACACACACACAGCTAGGTAAGTACACACTTACTGGATTAATAGGTACCTGGGAGTTAGACAGGTGCTTCTGGCGGCTTCTTGGGGATGTGTGTGTGTGTGTGTGTGTTAGAGAGAAATATATGTAGTGTACATATTAGAGGATAAATAGATTGGTTAGAAATTCCGGTTCCAAGAGCTAATACCTCGATTCTGCAGGCACAAAAATAGTAAATACTCAAACACACACACACAGGCCCTGGCTGCCGAGAGGACAGTGAGCGGGGGTCGTAGTCATAAGGACCCGGGTTTGATTCCAAGTCCAGGCAAAAACAAATGAACAGTTTCCTTCACCTGATAACCCTGTTTACCTAGCAGTAAATATGCACATGGGAGTAAGACAGCTGCTATGGGCTGCTCCCTGGGGATGTTTATGTATGTGTGAGAGGGAAATATATGTAGTAGATAAGTTAAAGGGGAAAGTAGGTAGAGAGTCAGTGTTACGGCCCTCTCGAGTCGCAACCGGGTTCTTTCTCTGATGTTGTTAGAGGAAGGGTATCCGGCCACAAGCCAGTAGTGGCTTTCAAGGGATGTGATCCGTAACGCAAGTAAATTAAAGGGGAAGGGAAATAAAGGCAAAAACTTAATAATATAATTATTACCGTCACCATAAATAATATACAAAAGGTTACACAGGGGGGGGGGTTAAACACTATTATTTACAACGTAGTCTTTCTCTGAAGACGCGGAGTGTTCCACGGTGCTCGACGAGGCTAAGCTCTTAGTCCTCTTGTGGCCTTACGATGAATCCTTCGATTCTCTTGAGTCTACCCTGGCCACAGGCCAGCCAAATCACAGTTCCACTGGGGGCACCGTCGTGGAGGCCGTCAACCACAAATCCAGCCGGTAGCTGGCAGGTTCCAATCAGCAGCGATGGTAAGGCCACTCCACGATCGATACTAAGGTCGCGAGCCCTAGTCAGGAGCCTCGTGTGATCCCACAGGTCACTCTCCTTTCCACAACACCCCAGTGGTTAAGCGTCTCCACCAGCCAGTCCCGGGTATAACAATCCCTCAACTGCCACTTCACAGGCAGGCTAACACCACAGTGTTCATCCGGGGGGCGACTCACAGCTGCTGCAGCAAATACTTGGAGACGAGACGGCTGCCTTGGGTAGACTGATCCAACTTCCATTACAGCAGTCCCAGGTCGACTCTGTAATCAGACACATCATCAGTAATAGGGACACTCTAGGGCACCTCACTTACAGGCTTAGACACAAACGCCCACCTATCCACTCCATAGATGGCGTTGCTGTCTAAGCTCTACCTCACCAGAGGTCAGCAGCGGCTGTGTTATGAGCTGATCAGGAAGAGAAACTAGCCCTTGTGGCTGGTATTTCCTGTCCTCACTCGATGGCGCCGTCCATTTGGAGGGGGTTTCGGGAGCTGACCCACAGATGGCGTGGTCGTCACTGCTCCGTGCTCGGACGTTGGGCTCGGGTCCGTAACACCTCCCCACCAAAAGGAATTTGGTTTGGGGTTCTAAAAAGAGAAACACAAACCAAATTAGTACGGGGACACAACTCCAAATGGACTCACGTACACTATAAACGGGAGTGATGAGGCTGTCTTGTCCACAGAACTGTCCGAACGGGAAACTCTGGCACAGATGAAACTTGCAGATGGAAGGCAATGACCTGCCTGTTGCAACATCCCACACCTTCACCGAGATGTCAATCTGGAGTATAATCTCACATCTCTCGAGTAAGGATCGGTGTAGACACGATCTGGGGCGACTCGACACCTCCCTGTGTTGTGGCACCATTGATGGCTGGTTACAGATGGTATTTCTGGTACCGGTCCGGCGGTCCTTCAGGGAGACGGGAACCTGGAATACAGGGGTTGGATTATTTAGAGTGACAGCGACAGTCAAATCAGTACTCACAGCATACGCCTCTACTAGGCTCACACCTAGTTCCAACAGGGCTGCTCGTACATCGAGGATGGCATTCGCTCTGCCACCGTCAGGTCAACCAACGTTCCGTATAACGCTGCATTTAGGCTCAGCAATCACGCGGGGGGTGTCAACCTGTCGGAAACAGACACTCATATTATCATATCTCGTACCTCCTGTATCTACCATTACCTTCCAGGTCCCTTCTTTGCCTGCAACACTTGCAGTGCAAATCTCCAATCCCTGGGATCTCTTCGTGATGTTCATGGGAGCCATCATCTGTCGGATCGTCCACTGGTCCTTACTGAGAACACATATGAGAACAAAACAAAACACCGCTAAGAAACATTTGGCTAGCTTAGGGACAAGCTTCCTGAGCCTGTCATGTCCATAGCCGGCAATATCCACTAGCCTGGTTTGGACCGAAGAGGGCTCTAGACCTTTCGAACATACTTCACATACCTCCGACGTCTGGGGAATCTCTGGCCGGTTCAATGAACGTGGTATCTTGCCATACCGCAAGTACTCATCTGCCTTCGCTCCAGACTCTGGGGTATTCGTGGGTGTTTGTACACGAGGCCTCTCTTCTCGCTCAGTCGCTTCTGCTACCTTAACCGCATGTTCCTCGTCGGGAGAAGAATCAGGAGACTCTGCTAGGATGCTCTCGATCTGTCGGGTAGAGGACAAATTAAACATGTTACCTGATTCCGGGTCTGACTGTACCTGGACATTACCACTGCCTGCTGTTACCTCAGACCTTGCTGTTCCGGCTGACTCGTCCACAATCTTCGGAGGATTGGTGCTCCAATCTGTCACCAAGTCGTTGGCTAGTACCACGTCAATCCCAGCTATAGGTAGGGTATCGACTACTGCCAACGCACATGTGCTGCTGAAGTAAGGCGAGTCGAGATGTATCGGCACTAAAGGGGCGATGTACTGCGTCCTCGGAAACCCAACCAGGATAACCTTTTGTCTCCCGTCTACTCTCACTCCCTCGGGTAACGAGCTTCTCACGATCAGGGACTGGGCTGCTCCACTATCTCTGAGCACTACAACAGATCTACCAGTATGATCACTCGTTACGTGCCCGCTTGAAGTGTGAGGGGCGAACAAACTTGGTCCTTCCTGCGTAGTCGTAGACTGGCTTCCTGCTGGTGGTGTCACACAGCTCATCAACATCACCTCCCTACGAGCGCCGCTACCTCTTCTGCCTCGGCACATAGCAGCTACATGCCCTTTCTGCCCACAAGTCCAGCACACCACATTCCTCCTCGGACTCCGGTGTTTCGGAATGTTAGGACTGGTCCTTCGAGGGCTACTTGGGGGCGTCTTCTCAGCGCTTCGTGGGACGGGTCTCTCCTCTTCCTGATGAGGTTTGTCAAACCGGCGGGGGTAATTCCTCGGGACGTACTTAGCAGAAGGCCTATGCGTTAGGATGTATTCCTCAGCCATGGTGGCTGCCGCACTCAAGGTCTCTACCTGCTGCTCTTCCAAGTATGTCTTCAGGTCTCCAGACAAACAATCCTTGAAGTCCTCTAACAGTATAAGCTGCTCGAGGTCTTCTTTGGTCTCCACCTTCCGAGAAGCACACCATTCCTGGAAAAGTCGCTCCTTGATAGTGGCGAATTTGGTGAAAGTGTGCTCTGAGGTCTTTTTCAGGTTCCTGAACTTCTGCCTGTAAGCCTCAGGAACCAATTGGTACGCCATGAGCACTATCTTCTTCACCTTGTCATAATCGCTGGAGTCGTCAAGGGACAACGTGGAGTAGGCGATTTGGGCCTTCCCAGTCAAGACTGACTGTATCATGATGGCCCAATTCTCCCTTGGCCACTCCAAAGAGGCAGCGACTTTCTCGAAGGCTGCGAAGAACTTCGAAACTTCCTTCTCGTTGAACTTCGGGACCATTTTGATGTTCTTACCGGATCGAAAAGACTTGTGTCCGTCGTTTGCCTCCGACCACCGCCAAACCGCAATACTTCTAGCTCATGTTGTCTCTCTCTTTCCTCTCTGTCTCGTCGTTCGTGCCTGTCTCGTTCTTCTCTTTCTCTTTCTCGTTCTTCTCTTTCTCGTTTCTCTTCTCTTTCTCGCTCTTCTCTTTCTCGTTTCTCTTCTCTTTCTCGCTCTTCTCTTTCTCGTTTCTCTTCTCTTTCTCGCTCTTCTCTTTCTCTTTCTCTTTCTCTCTCTCGCTCTTCTTTCCTTTCTTCTAATTCTAAACGCCTCATCGCCATTTCTTTGTCTTTTAATTCTCGTTCTAATTCTAACTTCTTCCATTCTATCTCGCGATTTATCTCTAAGGCACGCATTTTTACTGTAAGTAAACTAATATTCAGCTCACCTGCATCGCTGTCAATGTCACTGCCTTTATCTTCCTTTTCAGTGGAAGCTACTTCTTCACTTTCTTTTGTACCATGTGCCTCACTTTCCTGTTTCTCATCGGCCTTCAAATGCCGGTGAACCTTGGACAAGATCTCCACACGGGAATCACTGGCACGGATCTTGATCTCCAGGTAGGCACTCACCAGTACGAGTTCCTGTTTGCCCAGATATTTCAATCTGGCAAGACAGTCCTCCCTGTTCAGAAAAGCCTGAACATCGTCCAGATCGTCTATGGTCGCTTTTTCCGCCATTGTCACTTGGTACACTAGCACTTAACACACTGCTTCACTTTAGCACTTAACGCACCGAGCACTGTTCTACGTCAATATTGCACTTTATCGCACCAAACACTGCACTTGCCAATATTGCACCTAATTACATCGGGCACCGCACTACACAATATTGCACTTAATGACAGCGAGCACCGCACTGCACAATATTGCACTTAGTCACTCCGAGCACCGCACAGGACGTATAACGTCCTAATAGTCACACAGGGGGAATTATTTACAGGGATTACGCCACTTCACCACCCCTGTCAAACATACTTGACAAGGGGTCGGATCCCGCTGGGGATGCCAATTATGTTACGGCCCTCTTAGGTCGCAACCGGGTTCTTTCTCTGATGTTGTTAGAGGAAGGGTATCCGGCCCCAAGCCAGTAGTGGCTTTCAAGGGATGTGATCCGTAACGCAAGTAAATTAAAGGGGAAGGGAAATAAAGGCAAAAACTTAATAATATAATTATTACCGTCACCATAAATAATATATAAAAGGTTACACAGGGGGGGGGGGGTTAAACACTATTATTTACAACGTAGTCTTTCTCTGAAGACGCGGAGTGTTCCACGGTGCTCGACGAGGCTAAGCTCTTAGTCCTCTTGTGGCCTTACGATGAATCCTTCGATTCTCTTGAGTCTACCCTGGCCACAGGCCAGCCAAATCACAGTTCCACTGGGGGCACCGTCGTGGAGGCCGTCAACCACAAATCCAGCCGGTAGCTGGCAGGTTCCAATCAGCAGCGATGGTAAGGCCACTCCACGATCGATACTAAGGTCGCGAGCCCTAGTCAGGAGCCTTGTGTGATCCCACAGGTCACTCTCCTTTCCACAACACCCCAGTGGTTAAGCGTCTCCACCAGTCAATCCCGGGTATAACAATCCCTCAACTGCCACTTCACAGGCAGGCTAACACCACAGTGTTCATCCGGGGGGCGACTCACAGCTGCTGCAGCAAATACTTGGAGACGAGACGGCTGCCTTGGGTAGACTGATCCAACTTCCATTACAGCAGTCCCAGGTCGACTCTGTAATCAGACACGTCATCAGTAATAGGGACACTCTAGGGCACCTCACTTAGAGGCTTAGACACAAACGCCCACCTATCCACTCCATAGATGGCGTTGCTGTCTAAGCTCTATCTCACCAGAGGTCAGCAGCGGCTGTGTTATGAGCTGATCAGGACGGGAAACTAGCCCTTGTGGCTGGTATTTCCTGTCCTCACTCGATGGCGCCGTCCATTTGGAGGGGGTTTCGGAAGCTGACCCACAGATGGCGTGGTCGTCACTGCTCCGTGCTCGGACGTTGGGCTCGGGTCCGTAACAGTCAGCAGAATAGACAACCATCAGTTAGATAAGCAGGGTCCAAGAGCTAACAGCTCGATCCTTCAGGCATAAGTAGTAAATACAAATAATAAATTCACAGACTCACATATACACACACAGCAACGGCTAGAAAGGCAGGCGTCCGAGACCAGAGCTCGATTTTGCAGGCACAAATAGGTGAGTACACAAACATCATCTATCACTTCCGCTCACTCTTTATCACTGTCAAACAGTTTCTACATCTTTCTATCTCTGTATTACAATTTGCTCACTCACCCACGATCTGTCTCCAACATATTTATCCCTGCATCCTCGACACCATGACTGAGAAGAGAAAATACATTATGGGTAGAAAGTATTTTATAAGGGAACAGTAAAGGAGAATAACGCAGAAAAGGCAATAGAGAGAGCAAAAATTCGAATTTCATGGGAGCAAGAAGACATGATGGAGCTTTAAAAACCAAGGGAGAACTCGGTCAAAAGTTAGAATGAAATGATAACTCAAATGAAAGATGACAGCAGAGGAAGTAATTGTGAGGTTTGAGGATAAATATAAAACATTGGAGAAGAGTTTCAGAACCATTGAGGAAGAGCTGAGGAAAAACTATGTTACAGGGTTTAGCACAGTATTGTGGAGAACACGATAACATTTGGTGGGTAAAATACAGCAGTTAAATGCAAGCTGAAAAATTAAGGTTGGGATTTGAATGAGTAGAATCCAAACCAATGGGGCATGCAGGAATGGCCGATAGGAGAAGCTGGAACAATTGATGCTACATCGGAAAGTCTGAGCCCTGAGACTCTCCAAAATTCTGATAAACGAGGGAGGCAGGGAGTCCCGTAGATGCCATGCATACTATTTATAAGGTTTCGTAGCCCCAAATTTCAAGAAGTTATGAGATTCACTTTAAGGTAGATAGTTTCTTGTCTGACTTCCTTATAATCTTAAGCATGTGACTTTTCATGGTCATTCAAGAGTCAAACTTCTGTGTCAAGATGTCAATTTCGTCACTGGACACTAGGGTTTTTCACTCATTTGTATATCTCTCCCATTTTCAGTATCATTCTGCCTAGTTATAACATCACCTGTGTTTATTTTGCAGTAACTGTAACTTGTCATCGCCTTCCAAAGATAGATAGTGCTAAAAGGTTGCGATAAATGATCCTCATAGCAGTTGGTATATATATTCTGTTTTATATGTAAAGGTCAGAGTGCAGTCATCATAGTCATGAGCTTCAAGGATGAGGTGTAGAAGATCATTGAAATAGACATTCGATAACAAAGGGCCAAGCACACTGTCCTGCAGTACACTGGCACCAAGTTAGAGGGTTTCAGATCCTGCTTAATTAAAGAATACACTAAGAGTCTGTTCTTGAAGATATCCCCTAATTAGCAGTAAAGTGGAACCTGAACTACCATGATTAAAGCTTCGCTAGTAGTCCTGCATGCAAAGCCTATCAAAGGTTAATGCAATGTCCAGTGCAACAACTCAACTTAATTGGGAATCATTCAGTGCCAGATGCCACTTAGTGGAGAGGTTTAGCAAGAGGTATTGGACAACAACTACTAAGAACGGAGTACCAGAAAATATTACTTCCCAGAAGCCGACGGGATCACTTATGGCAGTAATAATTCAGCAACACAATCACACAAATTATAGTGACAAACTCATACCTACTGCTCAAGTGGAACAGTTGTGCTGTTCGCTGGGTAAGATTGCTTCTCTCTACTTCCCCAACTGCGTTTGAATATTTACTTCAACTCGGGAAGGAGGGAATATTTAGTCAGATCTTTCTAGGATCTTATTAATTATAATTTAATAAAATATTAAATAAATTAATTGCACCTAAGCTATGTTTAAAAACTATTTAATGAGAATAGTTAGTTTTAATAATTCATTTGTTGACTGTGTAGACATGGCATATACTATGTTACAGGGATTTCATCATCGCTTAGATTTATCTACATAAGATATCAAAAATAATTATACATAATCCTTTTGGTTTAAGGTTGTCAATAAAATGTAATTAGATGTAATTTAAGGTGGAATTATTTAAATGTGGAATTTTCCACATAATTTTGAAGGGGAAAAACATGAGTCGGAGTCCACTGTTTAGGAATGACTTAACACTTTATTGCTCCTCATTACAATTATTATAATATTTCTTTAATATGTGATTGCACTGTTGTGTGGCAGTATGTACAGGACGTGCGGCAGTATGTACAGGACGTGCAGCAGTATGTACAGGACATGCAGCAGTATGTACAGGACGTGCGGCAGTATGTACAGGACGTGCGGCAGTATGTACAGGACGTGGGCAGTATGTACAGGACGTGCAGCAGTATGTACAGGACGTGCGGCAGTATGTACAGGACGTGCAGCAGTATGTACAGGACGTGCGGCAGTATGTACAGGACGTGCAGCAGTATGTACAGGACATGCAGCAGTATGTACAGGACGTGCGGCAGTATGTACAGGACGTGCAGCAGTGTGTACAGGACATGCAGCAGTATGTACAGGACGTGCGGCAGTATGTATAGGACGTGCAGCAGTGTGTACAGGACGTGCAGCAGTATGTACAGGACGTGCAGCAGTATGTACAGGACGTGCAGCAGTATGTACAGGACGTGCAGCAGTGTGTACAGGACGTGCAGCAGTATGTACAGGACGTGCAGCAGTGTGTACAGGACGTGCAGCAGTATGTACAGGACGTGCAGCAGTATGTACAGGACGTGGGCAGTATGTACAGGACGTGCGGCAGTATGTACAGGACGTGCAGCAGTATGTACAGGACGTGGGCAGTATGTACAGGACGTGCAGCAGTATGTACAGGACGTGGGCAGTATGTACAGGACGTGCAGCAGTGTGTACAGGACGTGCAGCAGTATGTACAGGACGTGCAGCAGTATGTACAGGACGTGCAGCAGTATGTACAGGACGTGCAGCAGTATGTACAGGACGTGCGGCAGTATGTACAGTACGTGCAGCAGTATGTACAGGACGTGCAGCAGTATGTACAGGACATGCAGCAGTATGTACAGGACATGCAGCAGTATGTACAGGACGTGCAGCAGTATGTACAGGACGTGCAGCAGTATGTACAGGACGTGCGGCAGTATGTACAGGACGTGCAGCAGTATGTACAGGACGTGCAGCAGTATGTACAGGACGTGCAGCAGTATGTACAGGACATGCAGCAGTATGTACAGGACATGCAGCAGTATGTACAGGACGTGCGGCAGTATGTACAGGACGTGGGCAGTATGTACAGGACGTGGGCGGTATGTACAGGACGTGGGCAGTATGTACAGGACGTGCAGCAGTATGTACAGGACGTGCAGCAGTATGTACAGGACGTGCAGCAGTATGTACAGGACGTGCAGCAGTATGTACAGGACGTGCAGCAGTATGTACAGGACGTGCAGCAGTATGTACAGGACGTGCAGCAGTATGTACAGGACGTGCAGCAGTATGCACAGGACGAGCAGCAGTATGCACAGGACGTGCAGCAGTATGTACAGGACGTGCGGCAGTATGTACAGGACGTGCCGCAGTATGTACAGGACGTGCAGCAGTATGTACAGGACGTGCGGCAGTATGTACAGGACGTGCGGCAGTATGTACAGGACGTGCGGCAGTATGTACAGGACGTGCCGCAGTATGTACAGGACGTGCAGCAGTATGTACAGGACGTGCGGCAGTATGTACAGGACGTGCGGCAGTATGTACAGGACGTGCGGCAGTATGTACAGGACGTGCAGCAGTATGTACAGGACGTGCAGCAGTATGTACAGGACGTGCAGCAGTATGTACAGGACGTGCAGCAGTATGTACAGGACATGCAGCAGTATGTACAGGACGTGCGGCAGTATGTACAGGACGTGCAGCAGTATGTACAGGACGTGCGGCAATATGTACAGGACGTGCGGCAGTATGTACAGGACGTGCAGCAGTATGTACAGGACGTGCAGCAGTATGTACATGACGTGGGCAGTATGTACAGGACGTATGTCCTATATTGGAGTCGTGGGAACTTGAGGTCTCTTAAAGACTTCCTCTCCTGTGAACCCCAATGCTAGTAATTTCTCAAGTGTCTTGAGTCATTTAGTCCCTTTGCACTTTACTCTTGCTATCCTCAAGGTTCCCTGGCATTCTGGGGGAAAAGAAACAACAAGCCTATAGGCCACTCTGAGCGAGGGTAGTCGCTGTCCACCAGAAAAGCATCACCAGGTTGTAGTTTGATTTCATTGTACGGGTGAAGAAGTTGCACCAAACAAAACTGACGAAAATCAATATATAAGTCATTCACTATTGGGATAATTGGAATCCCTTAACCAAGAAATTTAGTACAGTCTCTATCCTCTTCCTCTTGGAGGCCTTCTTAATGTCGGTGGTATATGCATAAACTACCAAATGGAATTTTAACAGAACATCATATAGCCTCTGTGTTAGGCTAGGGCCTGTTTGTAGGCAATCATGCGATATTATTTGTTTTTTCTTTGCACTGCAATTAAAGACTATTCTCAGTGGTGTGTTGGTTGAGGCTTTCTGTACTGCAGGGTGTGGCAAATCGTGTCCCTTTTTAGGGTTATCGTTTTGATTGACTTCGATGAAGTTATTATTTAAACAGTTCGAGATGCCCTGGATTTTGTTGTAATTTCAACACCCAAGATCTCAACTGATTTAGTGTCATGAACTTAGTGGGAATTGTGGGTGATTAATGCATCACAGAAGTCAGACCCAGAATTAGTTATCTTTGTAGACTACTAAACCCAGATATTGTTGATAGGTCCTAGCATCATCTAGGCATGGTTGTTCAGGAACAATGCCTAAAGTGACCAGATCCCATAATTTATGTACAGGGGGATCAAGCTCATCTTCAGTCATGCTGGTGAATGGCATGTACTGGACGGAAATAACCACCCAATCGTACAAGAGGTTGTACCATCAGGTAGGTTTGAACACACAGGTTACAAACCTGGGTCACAGGTTTGAATTGAAGATCTGCTACTTGTTCAGTCACAAATGTCTTCTTGGACCCTTGATGAAATAACACTCGGATATAGATCTTACTCTCTTTATTAGTTAAAGTTAATTGAGCGATGGGCAGCAACCCATCCTTAGGGTCCCAAAGGATTCCTGAGACATATTGCTTATAGGCTGCTTTGATTAACAGTTCCTCTGTGATATACTCAAGGCTCCGGCACAACCAGGCCGCCCCCTTGAGATTACCTCTTAACCACTAGGCTGCCTTCCCTCTGGCCACCTCCCAGCTTTCCCAACCTGTCTGCCAGCTAGCCTATCAGCCTGCCTACTAGCTAGCCTGCCAGCTAACCTGTCAGCCAGATATGTCTGGCACATCCTTCAAGGAGTGCCAGACATATCCCGTAGACTAAGAGCAAAATGGCTAATAACCCGAAACTTCATTCTTGTTCCTATTGACTGAGAAGCAATGGATCCACGAGAAGAACAAAAACAAAATAAATTGGAACAAGTACTTAAAAGGACCTTCCTGATATAACATGCCATACAGGAAACAATAAGAAGTGGTATATCATTCTGAAACTTGGACTAAGCAGCTTACAGGACACTATGCATATCCTATATGCTAAAGGGTTCGAGCTACGAGGAAAGTCTGAGTTAACTGGATCTTACTATACTAGAAGAGAAGAGAGATTTCAAGGGAAATATACAAAGTAAAGGAAATACTATTGCTCAAAGTCAGGAGCAGCAGAACAAGAGGGATACAGATGGAAAACAGACACAAATAAATTACAGATGGTAGGAGACTAACTCCCTCATCTAGGTACCCACCTAGAAGGTGAGTATATCTAGATGGGTACATCTAGGTGAGTACAGCTAGCTTGGTACATCTAGGTGAGTACGTCTAGGTGGGTACATCTAGG
This sequence comes from Procambarus clarkii, assembly GCF_040958095.1. Lineage (NCBI taxonomy): Eukaryota > Metazoa > Arthropoda > Malacostraca > Decapoda > Cambaridae > Procambarus > Procambarus clarkii. The sequence continues at coordinate 31,339,051 of NC_091195.1, forward strand.
TGAGTACATCTAGGTGAGTACATCTATGTGGGTACATCTAGGTGGGTACATCTAGGTGAATACATCTATGTGAGTACATCTAGGTGAGTACATCTTGGTGTGTACATCTAGGTGAGTACATCTAGGTGTGTACATCTAGGTGAGTACATCTAGGTGAGTACATCTATGTGGGTACATCTAGGTGGGTACATCTAGGTGAGTACATCTAGGTGAGTACATCTATGTGAGTACATCTAGGTGGGTACATCTAGGTGAGTACATCTTGGTGTGTATATCTAGGTGAGTACATCTAGGTGAGTACATCTAGGTGGCTACATCTAGATGAGTTCATCTAAGTGCGTACATCTAGGTACTTACCTAATTGTGCTTGCGGGGGTTGACCTTTGGCTCTTTGGTCCTGCCTCTCAACTGTCAATCAACTGGTGTACAGGTTCCTGAGCCTATTGGGCTCTATCATATCTACATTTGAAACTGTGTATGGAGTCAGCCTCCACCACATCACTGCCTAATGCATTCTATTTACTAACTACTCTGACACTGAAAAAATTCTTTCTAACGTCTCTGTGGCTCATCTGGGCACTAAGTTTCCACCTGTGTCCCCTTGTTCGTGTCCCACCCGTGCTGAAGAGTTTGTCTTTGTCCACCCAGTCGATTCCCCTGAGAATTTTGTTGGTGGTTATCATGTCTCCCCTTACTCTTCTGTTTTCCAGGGACGTGAGGTTCAGCTCCTTTAGCTCATTCCTCTCAGTTCCGAGACGAGCCTGGTGGCATACCGCTGAATCTTCTCTAGCTTTGTCTTGTGTTTAACTAGGTATGGACTCCAGGATTGGTCTGACATAAGTGGTATACAGGGTTCTGAAAGATTCCTTACACAAGTTTCTAAAGGCAGTTCTTATGTTGGCCAGTCTAGCATATGCCGCTGATGATATTCTTTTGATGTGGGCCTCTGGGGACAGGTTCGGTGTGATATCAACCCCCAGGTCTTTCTCTCTATTTGACTCTTGCAGGATTTCACCTCCCAGATGATACCTTGTGTATCATGTACATCTAGGTGTGTACATCTAGATGGGTACATCTAGGTAAATACATGTAGGTGAGTACATCTAGGAGAGTAAGGAACATCTAGGTACTCACCTAATTGTGCTTGCGGGGGTTGAGCTCTGGCTCTTTGGTCCCGCCTCTCAACTGTCAATGACCTGATCTACAGATTCTAGAGCCTACTGGGCTCTATCATATCTACATTTGAAACTGTGTATGGAGTCAGCCTCCACCACATCACTGCCTAGTGCATTCTATTTACTAACTACTCTGACACTGAAAAAATTCTTTCTAACGTCCTTGTGGCTCATTTGGGTAAACAGTTTCCACCTGTGTCCCCTTGTTCATGTACCCTCCGTGTTAAACAGTTAATATTTATTTACCCCTGTCAATTCCTCTGAGAATTTTGTAGGTAGTGATCATGTCTCCCCTTACTACGCACCTTACTGCTTAGGTTATCTTGAGGTTATCTTGAGATGATTTCGGGGCTTTTTAGTGTCCCCGCGGCCCGGTCCTCGACCAGGCCTCCGCCCCCAGGAAGCAGCCCGTGACAGCTGACTAACACCCAGGTACCTATTTTACTGCTAGGTAACAGAGGCATAGGGTGAAAGAAACTCTGCCCAATGTTTCTCGCCGGCGCCTGGGATCTAAGGGTGACTAAGGAACATCTAGGGGTGTACATCTAGGTGAGTACATCTTGGTGAGTACATCTTGGTGAGTAAGGAACATCTAGGGGCATATATTTAGGTGAGTACATCTTGGTGAGTACATCTAGGTGAATAAGGAACATCTAGGTGGGTACATCTAGGTGAATAAGGAACATCTAGGCGACTACATCTAGGTGAATAAGGAACATCTAGGTGAGTACATCTAGGTGAATAAGGAACATCTAGGCGACTACATCTAGGTGAATAAGGAACATCTAGGTGAGTACATCTAGGTGAATAAGGAACATCTAGGCGACTACATCTAGGTGAATAAGGAACATCTAGGTGAGTACATCTAGGTGAATAAGGAACATCTAGGCGACTACATCTAGGTGAATAAGGAACATCTAGGTGAGTACATCTAGGTGAATAAGGAACATCTAGGCGACTACATCTAGGTGAATAAGGAGCATCTAGGTGAGTACATCTAGGTGAATAAGGAACATCTAAGAGACTACATCTAGGTGAATAAGGAGCATCTAGAAGGGTACATCTAGGAGAGAATGTTTACATAAGTTCAGTCAGAGGCGAGCACGAGCACAAACACATGTCTTCAAACAACAGAGTGCTCAATGGTATTCCCCGCACCTTGATAATTCCCTGAACGGTTCCCTCCCCTGACCCCTCCCTCCCTCTCCACACATGTTCCCTTCCCTGACCCCTCCCTCTCTCCCTACACATGTTCCCTCCCCTGACCCCTCCCTCTCTCCCTACACATGTTCCCTCCCCTGCCCCCTCCCTCCCTCACAACACACATGTTCCCTCCCCTGTCCCCCTCCCTCCCTCACCACACACATGTTCCCTCTCTCTCTCTCCTCACATGTTCCCTCCCCTGCCCCCTCCCTCCCTCACCACACACATGTTCCCTCCCCTGACCCCTCCCTCCCTCACCACTCACATGTTCCCTCCCCTGCCCCCTCCCTCTCTCTCTCCACACATGTTCCCTCCCCTGCCCCCTCCCTCTCTCTCCACACATGTTCCCTCCCCTGCCCCCTCCCTCTCTCCCTCACCACTCACATGTTCCCTCCCCTGCCCCCTCCCTCTCTCCCTCATCACTCACATGTTCCCTCCCCTGCCCCCTCCCTCCCTCACCACATACAGGTCCCAGTAGTAGTAAAGGTGACCAAAATTAATTCGTTTTGGCAGCAACTGGTTAGTCTCACCCCTCTACCCCCCCCCCCCCCTCTCAACGAGGTGCCATGTTAGGTTTGGATTCATGTTTTGAAGTTGGGCTTGTGGTATGTTTTGTGGGTTTGTCTGACAAGTTAGAACATGTTTGGCATTTTGAAATGTGTGTTTTGAATAGGCGTGTATGTTATATGTTTGTGTGTGTAGATAATAAGCGCGTATTTGAAGTAAAACGGTGAGTTAAGTGTGAGGTGGAAGAAGGATAACTGAATAATATAGGACATCCATGCACTGAGGTCCATGTTTGTAATGGTCTGCGAAATCCCCAGGACAGTTCATTGACACTGAACCAATCCGGCAATAACAAGGTTCAATTTTTTTTTTTATTAAGATATGAAGTACATCTGCATTAGTGCAGCTACCCTAGACTATATGAAGTGGAGTACAGTGTGTCAAAAAAGCTAACTAGGCGATGCTAAGAAATCCCCATCACACAGGATGGTTAGTCATACAGAGGGGGTCCAAAGGGATTCCAAGGGTCTCGGGGTTTGACGCACCTTAAGTTAAATTAGGTTTGGTTTGGTCTACTCAGGTTAGATAAGATTCAGTATGTGTTCAAGAGTAGATCTAAGATTAGGTTTGGTCAGGTCAGGTCAGGTTATGTAAGATTCATTATGTCTTAAGAGTAGACTTAAGGCAGAGGGAGACGTTCTTCTCAGAGTGTTGTCAAATCTGTCTCTTTCTACTGCAAAACATTATCATTCAAAGAAAATCTCATGTCGTCACAATGATATGTTTATATACGCCACTCCACGGTAATGTTATACTGTTTATACAATATTAACATTATGTGCATTATACTATGTTAACATTACATGCATTATACTATGTTAACATTATATACATTATACTATGTTAACATTATGTGCAATATACTATGTTAACATTATAAACATAACACTGTGTTACCCTTACATACATAACACAAAGTTGATATTAAATACATAACACCATTTAACATTACGTCCTTAGCACCATTTTTAACATTATATACATTACACCCTTTAAACATCACATATATAACACTATGTTAATGTTATATACATAACACAGTGTTAACATTAGATGCATAACACAATGTTTACATTACATCCATAACACAATGTTAACATTGTGTACATAAACCTATGTTATCTCTATATACATAACACCATTTTAACGTTATACCTATCACTATGTTAACATTATATACCTATCACCATGTTAACATTACATACCTATCACCATGTTAACCATATATACCTATCACTGTGTTAACATTATATACCTATCACCATGTTAACATTACATACCTATCACCATGTTAACCATATATACCTATCACTGTGTTAACATTACATACCTATCACCATGTTAACCATATATACCTATCACTGTGTTAACATTATATACCTATCACCATGTTAACATTACATACCTATCACCATGTTAACCATATATACCTATCACTGTGTTAACATTACATACCTATCACCATGTTAACCATATATACCTATCACTGTGTTAACATTACATACCTATCACCATGTTAACATTATATACCTATCACCGTGTTAACATTATATACCTATCACCATGTTAACATTATATACCTATCACCATGTTAACATTATATACCTATCACCGTGTTAACATTATATACCTATCACCATGTTAACATTATATACCACACTAGAGACGCCAAGAGCGTGTAGGCGTCTCCGATAATGAACTACGATATAGAAACAACATGGGAGCAGCCGCAGTACAGTCATCAGATGGTAGTTATGTCCGGGGAATGACAGTCACCAGCAGGTGGCCAGATGTGGCTCTAAGACGGCCCGAGTGTACATGAAGACGTCGAGTCTGGCCTCCAGCTGGTCCTCTCTCAGTGTTGAGACAGTCAGTACTGGCCTCCAGCTGGTCCTCTCTCAGTCGTGAGACAGTCAGTACTGGCCTCCAGCTGGTCCTCTCTCAGTGTTGAGACAGTCAGTACTGGCCTCCAGCTGGTCCTCTCTCAGTGTTGAGACAGTCAGTACTGGCCTCCAGCTGGTCCTCTCTCAGTCGTGAGACAGTCAGTACTGGCCTCCAGCTGGTCCTCTCTCAGTGTTGAGACAGTCAGTACTGGCCTCCAGCTGGTCCTCTCTCAGTCAATATTCATATGAATATCTGTATGTGTATATATATCTTTTTATCTATTTTTTTATTTTCTCTCTTTCTCTCTGTCTCTCTCTCTCTGTCTCTCTGTCTCTTTCTCTTTCCCTCTCTCTCTCTCTCTGTCTCTCTCTCTTTCTCTCTCTCTGTCTCTCTCTCTCTCTCTCTCTCTCTCTCTCTCTCTCTCTCTCTCTCTCTCTCTCTCTCTCTCTCTCTCTCTCTCTCTCTCTCTCTCTCTCTCAAACACACACAGCAATATGTGCCTACCATTGCCTCGTGGATGGTCCGCTGTTGGAAGAAGCTTAGCAGTGAGAATTATTACAAAATACACTCTAGATATCTATATACGTTGAAAAAGCTGTTGGTCGTGTGAAAGACTTTGTAGCTATGAGACATACGTCATTTTTATGCTCTTGTGGCCAAATATTTATATATCTTTCCCCGAGATCAGTGAATAATGGTGCATATTTCCAAATATAAAAATATATTTTGATATTTCAGTTTTCAAAATATTTTTATATTTGTATCTGGTAGGCAAAGCCAAAAATCGTCCTGGGGGTCAAAATATGACTAGTATACTGTTCGCTTTTGAATGCTAGTGACACCAACCAGCCTATCTCTGTCCCGTACCACAGACCGTTCCCTTTTCAAACCTTGATGATGCAAGCCTCAGCGTCTTGTCTCCTACTTTGAACAGACAGACAGTGAGATAAACAAACTTTCTTGATTGGTATACAATGGGGGTAATCCGGGATTCCCAGGTTGACAGTCTTCCATCTGTCTTATTTATCTGTCCATCCATTAATCTATACATTGATTATCCATCTATCATCATCTATCCTTCAATTCATCCATCTATTCATCAATTCATCCATCTATCATTCAATATATGTATCTCTCTTTCTATACGGCCATCTATTTTTCCTTCTATCCAAACATCTATCCATCAATGTATACATCTGTCCAATCATTTAATCATCTATCTATCCATCTATCCATTCAATTGTCTATCCATTCAGTTATCTATCCTATTCACCCATCTATCATTCCATCAATCCAAGTGTCTATCTGCCTATCTATCTACCCATCTATCAATCTAACGATATATCTCTCCATCGGTCCATTAATCTATTTACATCCATTTATCTTTCCCTCCAATCATCTATCTGAATGAATAAATGAATCTATTCATTCATCTATCAATCTGGTCACCCATCTATTTATTCATCGACCTTTCTCTCCATCCAATTATCCACCAAATAATAGTCATTCCATCCACTTATGTATATATCTATCCTTCAATGTATTTGGTTATCCATCCATTAATATTTTATCAATCCATCTATTTAATGATCCATGTACTCATCTATATATCCGTCCATTTACACATATATATACCAGCAACCTATCCGACTATCCATCCAACCATCTGTCCAAACAATATACCCCATCTATAAATTCATCTATCAATCCATATATCCATCTATCTACCCATCCATGTACCAATTTTACTATCTATCTGTCTATATATCTATCTATCTATCTATCCAGCCATCTCTATTACCATCCGTCTATCCATCCAACTATACTGTCTGTCTCTGTCTTTGTCTATCTCTGTCTCCTTTGTCTTTGTTTCTATCTACCGGTCTCTCTGTCTATGTCTCTTAACTAAATCTTTCTTTCTTTTAAAAATATATAATTGTCTATCGTTGGTGTGTGGGAGGTCTCCGGTGAGGAGAGCTTAGTAAAATACTAAAAAATTTAGTAAAATACTACAAAAAATCTGAAAAAATTAAACATTTTCCATTTTATGTAATTACACTCATTCCATCATGTATTTAGGTACATGAAAGTCGCTTATCAGCGGAAGTTAATGTGCCTCATGCCAAATAAACGAACAGACGGGCAGATAATTGTGGAGCCCCAGGAGTCCCTCAGGGTGACAAGCACCGGCCCCGCCCCACACAGAGAACACTGGGGAGCCCCAGGAGTCCCTCAGGGTGACAAGCACCGGCCCCGCCCCACACAGAGCACAGGGTAACAAAACCAAAAATTCGGCACCAAATTAAAACACAAAAAGTCATCCAGTGCCCTCCATTAGAGGAGAACCCAGCTACCCACCACGGCTGAGGGCACACCAGGAGCCCACCACGGCTGAGGGCACACCAGGAGCCCACCACGGCTGAGGCCACACCAGGAGCCCACCACGGCTGAGGCCACACCAGAAGCCCACCACGGCTGAGGCCACACCAGGAGCCCACCACGGCTGAGGCCACACCAGGAACCCACCACGGCTGAGGGCACACCAGGAGCCCGCCACGGCTGAGGACACACCAGGAGCCCACCATGGCTGAGGGCACACCAGGAGCCCACCATGGCTGAGGCCACACCAGGAGCCCACCATGGCTGAGGGCACACCAGGAGCCCACCATGGCTGAGGGCACACCAGGAGCCCACCACGGCTGAGGACACAACAGGAGCCCACCACGGCTGAGGCCACACCAGGAGCCCACCACGGCTGAGGCCACACCAGGAGCCCACCATGGCTGAGGGCACTCCAGGAGCCCACCACGGCTGAGGGCACACCAGGAGCCCACCACGGCTGAGGCCACACCAGGAGCCCACCATGGCTGAGGGCACTCCAGGAGCCCACCACGGCTGAGGGCACTCCAGGAGCCCACCACGGCTGAGGCCACACCAGGAGCCCACCACGGCTGAGGCCACACCAGGAGCCCACCATGGCTGAGGGCACACCAGGAGCCCACCACGGCTGAGGGCACTCCAGGAGCCCACCACGGCTGAGGGCACTCCAGGAGCCCACCACGGCTGAGGGCACACCAGGAGCCCACCACGACTGAGGGCACACCAGGAGCCCACCATGGCTGAGGGCACACCAGGAGCCCACCACGGCTGAGGGCACACCAGGAGCCCACCACGGCTGAGGGCACACCAGGAGCCCACCATGGCTGAGGGCACACCAGGAGCCCACCACGGCTGAGGGCACTCCAGGAGCCCACCACGGCTGAGGGCACTCCAGGAGCCCACCACGGCTGAGGGCACTCCAGGAGCCCACCACGGCTGAGGCCACACCAGGAGCCCACCATGACTGAGGGCACACCAGGAGCCCACCACGGCTGAGGGCACACCAGGAGCCCACCACGGCTGAGGACACACCAGGAGCCCACCACGGCTAAAGGCACTCCAGGAGCCCACCACGGCTAAGGGCACTCCAGGAGCCCACCACGGTTAAGGGCACTCCAGGAGCCCACCACGGCTAAGGGCACTCCAGGAGCCCACCACGGCTGAGGACACACCAGGAGCCCACCACGGCTGAGGACACAACAGGAGCCCACCACGGCTGAGGACACACCAGGAGCCCACCACGGCTGAGGGCACACCAGGAGCCCACCACGGCTGAGGGCACACCAGGAGCCCACCACGGCTGAGGCCACACCAGGAGCCCACCACGGCTGAGGCCACACCAGGAGCCCACCAAGACATAACAACTCCAGGCACCTCTCGGCCAAGCCGGCGCCGGACACCGTCATCCCGTCCGAAGAACCAGCCAGAAAACTTTCAAAATCTATCAACTATCCTGTCCTTGGGAACACAAGGCTTCCAACACCAGTAGCTCGCTGGCTACTTATGTTGGAACGACGTATCCCGGGATGGGCAAGTTGTGTTCGTAGACTGAGTGAACATCTGTCGGTCCACTAGGACCGACAGATGTTCCAGGTTTGCTTCTGGTGAAGCCTTGAGAGGTAGCTAGCGAGAGTGTTGCTAGAGTGGCTGTTGAAACCCTTTGAGGAATACTGTGGAAGACTGGCTTGAGACTTGTTGAAGGGGTCTCACCGGTGTATGTTTATCAGAAGAAGGGCATACAGGGGAGGAGCCCTGAGAGTTGTGCAAGAAGGAGGACTCGCCGTGATAGAACACAGCAAAGGGTGTTGAGGTGTTCAGAGTGAAAGTGACACGTTCGGCCTTATATGTGATGTATATATATTGGAGTATATTATTGCTTATAATTACCTATACATATTATTTAGGTACATTTGGTGATGGTGTTGTCCATTGTTTAACCCCTTCCCCTTTTCGATTGTCTATTACTGCTAAGTCTTGGTAACTTTACCTTGACTTGGGATTGGATCCGTGAAGAAAGAGGCACGAAAAATAACCAGAGTTACTTGCTGATAGAGCCCGTAACAATAAACTTATGAGCTTTATTTCGAAGAATGTGACATTTTGGGATTGCAGCTCAGAGCTGTAGAGAGAGTACCGTGAGAATACTGTACTGCCACACTGGTCATTACTGTCCACAGTAATGACTCACCGGTCATTACTGTTCACAGTACTGTTTCACTGCCCTGTTTCACTCTCACTACTCAATAATGTCTCATTCGTCAATACTGTCCCAGGACTGCCTCACAAGTCATTACTGTCTCCAGTACTGTCTCACTGCTCATTACTGTCTCACTGCTCATTACTCTTCTCAGAGCTCTACTATCTAACTAGTCAACACTACCGTCAATATTTTACTGCTGTGACTATAAATCAAATGAACATTTGTATAGAATTAAATACATACTGGAAATGCTACTGATTTTTGTCAATGAAATAAAAACGCACATTAAACCTCATTTATTAGCATGTATTTCCACACATGTTTACTCATATAATTGTTATCAGCTCTAAATAACACGCGAGTATCCTCAACGCCTCAGTAATACATGTGTATATATTGAGAACCAGAGACTACTTGTGAACATGGCAAGAGTTCTATGGGTGAATTACAAAATAGGGTTTGCCGCTGTTTCTGCATGGGCAGGGCTGGTCGCGGACACACGCACAGCTGGGCAACACCGGGCCTGAAAATGGGAAAAGAATAATTTGATTGATATCCAGGTGATATACAGGAGACGCACATGCACACACGCACACATACACGCACACGCACGCACATTTGAACCAACCAACAAGAATGAGAGGAGAAGATGAACCAGCAATGCTGGATTTGACATTTACCCTAAATGAGTGGAATATAAGGGAAGTTAAGATGGAAGCGCCCTTGGGAATGAGTGACCACAGTGTATTGAACTTTGAGTACCTGGTAGAGCTAGGAATTATCTCCCCCGGGACACGTAATCCTGTAGCCCGGGTTCGATTCCCGGACTAGGCAGAGACAAATGGGCAGAGTTTCTTTCACTCTGATGCACCTGTTACCTAGCAAGTAAATAGGTACTTGGGAGTTAGACAGGATGTTACTGGCTGCTTCCTGTGTGTGTGTGTGTGTGTGTGTGTGTGTACTCACCTAGTTGTACTCACCTAGTTGTGCTTGCGGGGGTTGAGCTCTGGCTCTTTGGTCCCGCCTTTGGGCACTCAGTTTCCACCTGTGTCCCCAAGTGCGTGTGTCCCTTGTGTTAAGCAGCCTGTCTTTATCTACCCTGTCAATTCCCTTGAGGATCTTGAATGTGGTGATCATGTCCCCCCTAACTCTTCTGTCTTCCAACGAAGTGAGGTTTAATTCCCGTAGTCTCTCCTCGTAGCTCATACCTCTGAGCTCGGGTACTAGCCTGGTGGCAAACCTTTGAACCTTTTCCATTTTAGTCTTATGCTTGACTAGATATGGACTCCATGCTGGTGCCGCATACTCCAGGATTGGTCTGACATATGTGGTATATAATGTTCTGAAAGATTCCTTACACAAGTTTCTAAAGGCCGTTCTTATGTTAGCCAACCTGGCATATGCTGCTGCTGTTATCCTCTTGATATGAGCATCAGGGGACAGGTCTGGCGTGATATCAACCCCCAGGTCTTTCTCTCTCTCTGACTCGTGAAGTATTTCATCTCCCAAATGATACCTTGTATCTGGTCTCCTACTTTCTACCCCTATCTTCATTACATTACATTTGCTTGGATTAAACTCTAACAGCCATTTGTTCGACCATTCCTGCAGCTTGTCCAGGTCTTCTTGAAGCCTCAAGCTGTCCTCCTCTGTCTTAATCCTTCTCATAATTTTGGCGTCGTCAGCAAACATTGAGAGGAATGAGTCTATACCCTCTGGGAGATCATTTACGTATATCAGAAACAGGATAGGTCCAAGTACAGAGCCCTGTGGGACTCCACTGGTGACTTCACGCCAGTCTGAGGTCTCACCCCTCACTGTAACTCTCTGCTTCCTATTGTTTAGGTACTCCCTTATCCACTGGAGCGCCCAGTTACTCCTGCCTGTTTCTCTAGCTTATGCATCAACCTTTTATGGGGTACTGTGTCAAAGGCTTTCCGACAGTCCAAAAAAATGCAGTCCGCCCACCCTTCTCTTTCTTGTTTAATCTTTGTCACCTGATCGTAGAATTCTATCAATCCTGTAAGGCAAGATTTACCCTCCCTGAACCCATGTTGATGGGTTGTCACGAAGTCCCTTCTCTCCAGATGTGTTACTAGGTTTTTTCTCACAATCTTCTCCATCATCTTGCATGGTATACAAGTTAAGGACACTGGCCTGTAGTTCAGTGCCTCTTGTCTGTCACCCTTTTTGTATATTGGTACTACATTAGCAGTCTTCCATATTTCTGGTAGGTCCCCCGTTTCCAGTGACCTACTATACACTATGGAGAGTGGTAGGCAAAGTGCTCCTGCACACTCTTTCAATACCCATGGCGAGATTCCATCCGGCCCAACAGCTTTTCTCACATCCAGCTCCAATAGGTGCTTCTTGACCTCATCTCTTGTAATTTCGAACCTATCCAAGGTCACCTGGTTTGCTGCCACCTCTTCTAGTACCGCGACATCTCCCTGTTCTATTGCAAAGACCTCCTGGAACCTTTTGTTGAGTTCTTCACACACCTCTTTGTCATTCTCTGTGTACCTGTCCTCGCCCACCCTAAGTTTCATCACCTGTTCCTTCACTGTTGTCTTCCTCCTGATGTGACTGTGTAGTAGCTTGGGTTCGGTCTTGGCTTTATTAGCTGTATCATTTTCATACCTTTTCTCAGCTGCTCTTCTCACACTGACATACTCGTTCCTGTGTGTGTGTGTGTGTGTGTGTGTGTGTGTGTGTGTGTGTGTGTGTGTGTGTGTGTGTGTGTGTGTGTGTGTGTGTGTGTGTGTGTGTGTGTACTCACCTAATTGTACTCACCTAATTGTGCTTGCGGGGGTTGAGCTTTGGCTCTTTGGTCCCGCCTCTCAACTGTCAATCAACTGGTGTACAGATTCCTGAGCCTACTGGGCTCTATCATATCTACATTTGAAACTGTGTATGGAGTCAGCCTCCACCACATCACTGCCTAATGCATTCCATTTACTAACTACTCTGACACTGAAAAAATTCTTTCTAACGTCTCTGTGGCTCATCTGGGTACTAAGTTTCCACATGTGTCCCCTTGTTCGTGTCCCACCCGTGCTGAAGAGTTTGTCTTTGTCCACCCTGTCAATTCCCCTGAGAATTTTGTAGGTGGTTATCATGTCTCCTCTTACTCTTCTGTTTTCCAGGGATGTGAGGTTCAGCTCCTTTAGCCTTTCCTCGTAGCTCAATCCTCTCAGTTCCGGGACGAGCCTGGTGGCATACCGCTGAATCTTCTCTAACTTTGTCTTGTGTTTAATTAGGTATGGACTCCAGGCTGGAGCTGCATACTCCAGGATTGGTCTTACATAAGTGGTATACAGGGTTCTTAAAGATTCCTTACACAAGTTTCTAAAGGCAGTTCTTATGTTGGCCAGTCTAGCATATGCCGCTGATGATATTCTTTTGATGATATTCTTGTGTGTGTGTGTGTGTGTGTGTGTGTGTGTGTGTGTGTGTGTGTACTCACCTAGTTGTACTCACCTAGTTGTGCTTGCGAGGGTTGAGCTCTGGCTCTTTGGTCCCGCCTCTCAACCGTCAATCAACAGGTGGACAGGTTCCTGAGCCTACTGGGCTCTATCATATCTACACTTGAAACTGTGTATGGAGTCAGCCTCCACCACATTGCTTCCTAATGCATTCCATTTGTCAACCACTCTGACACTAAAAAAGTTCTTTCTAATATCTCTGTGGCTCCTTTGAGCGCTCAGTTTCCACCTGTGTCCCCTATTGCGTGTGCCCCTACGCACATGCAATAGGGGACACACGCACCGTGTGCCACCTAGTGCGTGTGCTCACTAGGTGGCACACGGTGACCCACTACTACTGCTGCCTCTTCATCCACTACTACTACTCTCCCTCCCCTCCTCCTCCTCCTCCACCACCACTACTGCCTCTCCCTCCCCTCCTCCTCCACCACCACTACTGCCTCTCCCTCCCCTCCTCCTCCACCACCACCACTACTGCCTCTCCCTCCCCTCCTCCTCCTCCTCCACCACCACTACTGCCTCTCCCTCCCCTCCTCCTCCTCCACCACCACTACTGCCTCTCCCTCCCCTCCTCCTCCACCACCACCACTACTGCCTCTCCCTCCCCTCCTCCTCCTCCACCACCACTACTGCCTCTCCCTCCCCTCCTCCTCCTCCTCCACCACTACTGCCTCTCCCTCCCCTCCTCCTCCTCCACCACCACTACTGCCTCTCCCTCCCCTCCTCCTCCACCACCACCACTACTGCCGCTCCCTCCCCTCCTCCTCCACCACCACCACTACTGCCTCTCCCTCCCCTCCTCCTCCTCCACCACCACTACTGCCTCTCCCTCCCCTCCTCCTCCTCCTCCACCACCACTACTGCCTCTCCCTCCCCTCCTCCTCCTCCACCATCACCACCACTACTGCCTCTCCCTCCCCTCCTCCTCCTCCACCACCACTACTACTGCCTCTCCCTCCCCCCTCCCCCTCCTCCACCACCACTACTACTGCCTCTGGGGGGGGGGGTATCCCCTCTCCTCTGAGGTTACTGGAGAAACTGAGCAGAGTCCTGCGACCCCCTCATCCCCATCCCTGTCTTTGCGTCTCCTCCTTGCTTCTGCAGCCCTCCATTCTCTTCCCTCGTCATGTCGCTTTGCAGAAAAACGTCCTTTATTCCCTTAACCTCATAAGTCTGCTTTTCCTGGATAGGATTTCCTCTTTTGTTGTCTCGTTCGTGAGCACTAACGTTATCAGTCGTTTCCTTTCCTTCTTGTAGCAGTCCAGCCTGAAAACCTTCTCAATATTGCCATTAACCCCAACCATATCCAAACCTTCCAAGATCTTTGTCACAGTTGTTTGGTTCTTCCTTCATCACTCCTGGTTAGATCCTTCCGGTTCCTGTACTTCTACAAGTGTAACAGCTATTTTCAGCATATGTGTAGTGCACTTTGCAGCTTCCTGAGAAATTAGCTACTTTCATAGCTGCTACCTCTAAAGCAGCCTTGGCACTTGGATTGTTTTGCAGCATTTCTGCAATCAGCTTCATCCCTTAGTTCCAGGAGGTTGCTTGCCTCGAACTGGTTCGAATTCAGATTTTCCCTGAGTCTCCTTAACTCTTCCTTGGTTTCCCGCAGTCCTCAATGGAGCCTCTGAATTATTTCATTCATTTCCCTCAGTTTTTTTGCTGAATTTCCCTGATACCTGGTTGATCCAGTCACAGGTAGTATCCTCTTTTCTTCCCCCGTCCCTGTGTGCGGTGATGTTCCACGGTGCTGTGAGGTGTGTGTGTGTGTGTGTGTGTGTGTGTGTGTGTGTGTGTGTGTGTGTGTGTGTGTGTGTGTGTGTGTGTGTGTGTGTGTGCCCAACAAACATAAAACTTTGTTGCAACCTCCACGAACGTTTCCAAAACGTTGTGGGAAAGATAAGTCGGGACAATTGTGCAGAAAGCATTTGGGCAACGTTTAATCCCAAAATTGTAAAAATATTCAGACGTATGGTTTCCTGTTAGTCTTTGAGAGGAAGCGTTGAAGTAGTAGAAAAAGTTCCAGGGCGGAACCCAGTTGCGTGGCATGAGAGTGTGCCTTATACAACAACAACAACAATGCCCGGCACAGCATGGAGGCAGGAGGAGGCTCCCTTGGTTGGTGGCGCGGTGGTACATAGTTCCTTTTTGTAACATTCTTCTTTCTTCCATCATTTAGTGTTTTAATTATGTAGGAGTTGATGAATGAAGGCACCACATGATGCAAGCCTCAACAGGTAACCAACTCCTAGGTACATATTTACAGATAGGCAAGGAGAACGGAAGTGTTCAGACCTCATACTTGCCTGGAAACACAATTCTGAATCTTTCGAGTGAACAAACTGCATATATAGGTATGTACAGGGTTAAGCTAAAAGCGTGCATACATGTGCACAACCTCTTCCTTCCTCACAACCTTTCTTCAGATATCTCACTTAACAGCAACAGCAACACACAGAATGACAGTAAAATAACTAATCAAGGTAGACATAAACCATCGAAAGATTGATTGGCAATCAAGGAACTACCCTTGAGGGGAAGTAGAAAGGTGGGATATAAAATAAGTGGAAGTTATGGAAGTTAACTTCTTAACACAACTTACTTGCTGTTATCTGCGAGGCCGGTCTCTGACCTGCCCTTCTAGGTTGGTGATCTAGTCAGTCTTTTAAAAGCAGCTGATAGTAGTCTACTGCTATCAGCTGAGTATGTAACTAGTTTATGCTAAAGATTAGGCGAACATACATAAAATAACAAGGATTATAATAGAAACGAAATGCCGGTTTCCATGGCATGTTCACGACAGTGTGAAGGCAATGACGAATTCTGAGGTAAAAGCAGAGATAGTAACGCAACCCGTCCTCGACTCAAGTCCATTACATCCAGCGGTCGACCCCACAGACGCATTCATAAATTTTACATGCAGATCATTCACAACGGGAATTTTCTCAAATATAAATTACTATTATAATATACTAGCATATTGTGCAATATAGGCATAGGTTAGGTTAGGTTAGGTGTTGAGGTTCTGTTGGCAATTATTTGTATTTGTAGTTTGTGGGTGAAGCATTTAAAGCGTTGTGGTTCGAACAAAACTCGTCAGTAAAGCACTTGTTCCGGAAGTGATCGGACGAAATCAGTTGTGAGTCGTGAGTAAACCGTTCTTCATTCATAAACCAGCCCGTCCTCCAAACAAAGATCCAAAAGTGATTCCATCCACCCGCCAAACCCCCTGTATATGAATGAAAAGCGGTTTACACACGACTCACAACTGCTGACGTTCGAACATATCCGGAACAAGTGTTTCACTGACGAATTTTGTTCGAATCACAACGCTATAAATGCTTCACCCACGTACTACAAATAATCGCCAACAGAACCTAAACACCTAACCTAACCTAACCTATGCCTATATATGCACAATATGCTAATATATTATAATATTAATTTATACTTGAGGAAATTCCCGTTTTGAATGAACAGCACATTAAAATTTATGAATGCGTCTGTGGGGTCGACCGCTGGATGCAATGGACTTGAATCGAGGACGGGTTGCATAAACAAGGGGTTTGGTGGGTGCATGGAATAATATTTTTGGTCTTTGTTTGGAGGACGGGCTGAGTAACGAGACAGTTAGTACCGAGATTGAATGAAACCATTGGACCAGACAATGTATCAACGTGGAGGAACAAAAACTATTGCAAAGCTAGTTTCCCAGCTGCTGAAAGAAGGCGATTGTGGTACCAATATACTAGAAAGGAGATATGGTAGAGGTAATTAACTATCGACAGTGTAGCTAACCATCATCCCCTGCAAAATAATCGAAAGAAAAATAAGGATGTGATTGGTTAAACACCTAAAGACGATTTTAAATACGTAATTATGTATTTAACCAGACAACAGCATAGTTTAAGAGAAGGAAAATCAATCCTAACGAATTTACTAAAATTGTATGAAAAATAACGAAGAAATGAAAAAACGAAGAATTCTATGAAAAATTCCTCCTCTAACTTAGGACTCACCTGAGGGGCGAGGATTATTTATGTCTAGCAGAGACTTACTGACTCACCTGAGGCATCAGGCAGAGACTTACGACGCACCTGAGGCATCAGGCAGAGACTTACGACTCACCTGAGGCATCAGGCAGAGACTTACGACTTACCTGAGGCATCAGGCAGAGACTTACGACTCACCTGAGGCATCAGGCAGAGACTTACGACTCAACTGAGGCATCAGGCAGAGACTTACGACTCAACTGAGGCATCAGGCAGAGACTTATGACTCACCTGAGGCATCAGGCAGAGACTTACGACGCACCAGGCAGAGACTTACGACTCAACTGAGGCATCAGGCAGAGACTTATGACTCACCTGAGGCATCAGGCAGAGACTTAGACTCACCTGGGGGTCGAGGTCGTCCTACGTTAGGTGGAAGACGAAAGATTTGTGCCTCCGTCATCAGCACCAGCGAGGCCATCCTGTGAGAGGTGCGAAAGTATGATTACACAATGTAAACTTTGCTCTCCAGATGTAACACAGGAACCTGAGTGTTGCTAACACAATAATCAAAGACAACTCCAGACCAGAACTCATGGAGCACCTACGTTTCCACTTACGTGATATGTAACTCTTACGTCGATCCCAAACCACTAAGCGGTCCTATCAAGCACCAAAGCTCTATGCGGTCGTCCTCAAAGGTTATTATCGTTATGGATGAACACTTAGTGGAATAAATTTTAAAAAATTGGATAAATAAAATATACGGAATCAAGCAGAGAACACTGACGCAATCACAAGGATAATGCGTCAACCTTCATCCCTCCAGAACATTCTAGAAGAATGTTATGTTATATCTCGTGTTAGTTGAATCTGGTGGGATTTCTTTTTATGACCTGAGTTGCCACATTGTTAGTTGAAACCTAGCTAGTATATACTAGTATATTAACATTTTGATGTAGATTATATTTAGCTAACACCTGAACGTGTTTCTGGTTTATTACAAGCCGGAATCATTTTAGGAAATAATGAGAATTAACACACAAAACGGATAAAAAATATTTATCTGCCCAGAAACAAATTGAGAGCCACATGAAAATTTCCAGGTAGACCAGTCAGGCCTTTTTAATTAATAAATTAAAAGGTTAAATACTAATGCCAAATTAATACATCGTATATGTCCATCATTGACATGGACATATACGTTTAAATGTTTAAAATAAACAATAGAACGATGGTTAAAGTATTACCTAGAAAAAAATTATTTATAATAAGTCCCAGCAGCTCCGGAGTTTAAGCGACGTCAACAAGGACCCACGAGGTGCCCAAAGTGTCAACACACAAGGTGTTGCAGCCCGTCCTCCAAACAAAGACCCAAATGTTACCTTGCACCCGCCAAACCTCCCTTGTTTATGAATGAAAAACGGTTTACACACGACTCACAACTGATTTCGTTCGAACACTTCCATAACAAGTGCTTCATTGACGAATTTTGTTCGAACCACTATGCAGTAAATGCTTCACTCACGTACTACAAAGACAAATAATCGTCAACAAAACCTATATACCTAATCTACCTAACCTATGCCTATATATGCACAATATGCTAATATATTATAATATTAATATATATTGGAGAAAATTCCTGTTTTGAATGAACAGCAAGTTAAAATTTATGAATGCGTCTGTGGGGTCGACCGCTGGATGTAATGGAATTGAGTCGAGGACGGGTTGGGTGTTGACGACCCCTAGTTCAAGCTTGACGACGACTGAACGTCTGGACACCTGCTCCGCCTGGAGGCCGCCGGATCACGTTGTTTCGTGATTTTGGATTTTGATTCTGTCGATTGGCATTCCTAGTCAACGGTCCGGATTGTTACGACGCCTGGCGCACATATAACCTTGAAGCACGGGATAGTTGCTAGATTTCGAACGTTTTCTGGCTGGGTCTTCGAGAGGGGTGAAGGTGTCCGGCGCCGGCTTGGCTGCGAGGTGCCAGGAGTTGGTGGGTCTTGGTGGGCTCCTGGTGTGCCCTCAGCCGTGGTGGGCTCCTGGTGTGCCCTAAGCCGTGGTGGGCTCCTGGTGTGCCCTCAGCTGTGGTGGGCTCCTGGTGTGCCCTTAGCCGTGGTGGGCTCCTGGTATGCCCTCAGCCATGGTGGGCTCCTGGTGTGCCCTCAGCCGTGGTGGGCTCCTGGTATGCCCTCAGCCACGGTGGGCTCCTTGTATGCCCTCAGCCGTGTTGGGCTCGTGGTATGCCCTCAGCCACGGTGGGCTCCTGGTGTGCCCTCAGCCACGGTGGGCTCCTGGTGTGCCCTCAGGCGTGGTGGGCTCCTGGTATGCCCTCAGCCATGGTGGGCTCCTGGTGTGCCCTCAGCCGTGGTGGGCTCCTGGTATGCCCTCAGCTATGGTGGGCTCCTAGTGTGCCCTCAGCCGTGGTGGGCTCCTGGTATGCCCTCAGCCATGGTGGGCTCCTGGTGTGCCCTCAGCCATGGTGGGCTCCTGGTGTGCCCTCAGCCGTGGTGGGCTCCTGGTATGCCCTCAGCCATGGTGGGCTCCTGGTGTGCCCTCAGCCATGGTGGGCTCCTGGTGTGCCCTCAGCCATGGTGGGCTCCTGGTGTGCCCTCAGCCGTGGTGGGCTCCTGGTGTGCCCTCAGCCGTGGTGGGCTCCTGGTGTGGCCTCAGCCATGGTGGGCTCCTGGTGTGCCCTCAGCCATGGTGGGCTCCTGGTGTGCCCTCAGCCATGGTGGGCTCCTGGTGTGCCCTCAGTCGTGGTGGGCTCCTGGTGTGCCCTCAGCCGTGGTGGGCTCCTGGTGTGCCCTCAGCCATGGTGGGCTCCTGGTGTTCCCTCAGCCATGGTGGGCTCCTGGTGTGCCCTCAGCCGTGGTGGGCTCCTGGTGTGCCCTCAGCCGTGGTGGGCTCCTGGTGTGGCCTCAGCCATGGTGGGCTCCTGGTGTGCCCTCAGCCATGGTGGGCTCCTGGTGTGCCCTCAGCCATGGTGGGCTCCTGGTGTGCCCTCAGTCGTGGTGGGCTCCTGGTGTGCCCTCAGCCGTGGTGGGCTCCTGGTGTGCCCTCAGCCATGGTGGGCTCCTGGTGTTCCCTCAGCCATGGTGGGCTCCTGGTGTTCCCTCAGCCATGGTGGGCTCCTGGTGTGCCCTCAGCCGTGGTGGGCTCCTGGTATGCCCTCAGCCGTTATGGGCGGCTTTGTTCTGCTTTAACGAGGGCACTGGATGACTTTTTGCGTTTTAGTTGGGGTCTGAATTTTTTGTGTTGCTACCCTGTACTCACCTAGTTGTGTCTGCAGGATCGAGCATTGACTCTTGGATCTCGCCTTTCGAGCATAGGTTGTCTACAACAATTGTTGGAAATTTCCAACATTGAATACAACACTGTGTATTCTCATTAATTATTACTAATTCTACTAATCATTGTAGTGATTAAAATTAACCCAACGTAGAGTTCACATGTACTAATAATTACATCTGTACAGTAAGGCTAGAATTCTTACGTCACCCGACGCCAGTATTGCGTCAGATTCCATTGTAATAAACACATTTATATCCAATGCGCCTGAGAATTGAATTTGATTCTCCATAATCAACGGTGTTCTGTGTGATAATTAATTACAGATAAACTGATCTCCAACTAAAGCCAAATAGAGCGTTTATAGTTATAGCTGTTATCTAGTAATAAAATTAACGTCACGAGTGAATGCCCTGGAGAGACATTAATTCTTCTCCATTGTTCGTTTACTATCATAGAACTGGCAAATAATAATATTTGACTCTTCCAAATAATAAACCCGTCCTAACCCGAGCATTTCAAGCACAACCGCGAGAAATGATAATATCCATAATAAATAATTTGGTTAATAAACGCGGGACACGGAGCGGGGCGGAAGAAGACGCCAGTCCACGTGTTGAAACGCTCACGAGTAGGCGTGTTCACGTGGTGCTCACGAGGAGACGCCATTACCCAGCCACCAGGGTAAACGCTATCAAATCTCCAGAAGAAAGTCGCCACTGTGAGGTGTGAAGAA
>NC_091195.1:31360474-31500417 GCF_040958095.1 Procambarus clarkii
CATACCCCCGTTGGATAACAGAGTTGCAATAGGAACTCTGAGAGAGAACTATCAACATCAGAGGCCGGAGACTGTTCAACACGCTTCCGCTACACATAAGGAGCATAACTGGCCGACCCCTCACAGTGTTTAAGAGAGAACTTGACAAACACCTCCAAAGGATACCTGATCAACCAGGCTGTTACTCATACGTCAGGCTGCGAGCAGCCGCGGCCAACAGCCTGGTCGACCAGTCTACCAACCAGGAGGCCTGGTCGACGACCGGGCCGCGGGGACGCTAAGCTCCGGAAACACCTCAAGTAACCTCAAGGTAACTACCCAGCATGTAAGGTACAAGGGTCATCATCAGCTTCCCAATATTGGAAGAGAGGGCATTGCAGATGGAAATATAGGGAGGGAGGGTATTGGAGATGGAAGTACAGAGAGGGAGGGAGGGTATTGAGGATGGAATCATAGGGAAGGAGGATATTGGGGATATAAGTAAAGGGAGGAAGGGTATTGAGGATGGAATCATAGGGAAGGAGGATATTGGGGGATGGAAATATAGAGAGGGAGGGAAGTTATTGGGGCTGGAAGCATAGAGAGGGAGGGAAGGTATTGGGGATGAAAGTGTAGGGAGGGAGGGTATTGATGATGGAAATATAGGGAGGGAGGGAGGGTATTGAAGATGGAAGAATAGAGAAGAAGGGTATTTGGGATGGAAGTATAGGGAGGAAGGGAGGGAGGGAGAGTATTTGGGATAAAAGTAGAGAGAGGGAGCGTATTTGGCATAAAAGTATAGGGAGGGAGAATAATGGGGGTGGAAATATAGGGAAGGAGCGAGGGAGGGTAATGGAGATGGAAATTTAGGGAGGGAGGGAACAAAGGTAATGGGGATGGAAGTATAAGGAGGTAGAAGAAGAAGAGATGCTCAGTCATCGGGTTCCATTATGTGGCCACTGTGGCCCAGGACTATAGTGTGTTAACCTGACCACATTATACAGCTGTACAGTCACTGTGGCCCAGGACTATAGTGTGTTAACCTGACCACATTATACAGCTGTACAGTCACTGTGGCCCAGGACTATAGTGTGTTAACCTGACCACATTATACAGCTGTACAGCCACTGTGGCCCAGGACTATAGTGTGTTAACCTGACCACATTATACAGCTGTACAGCCACTGTGGCCCAGGACTATAGTGTGTTAACCTGACCACATTATACAGCTGTACAGTCACTGTGGCCCAGGACTATAGTGTTTTAACCTGACCACATTATACAGCTGTACAGTCACTGTGGCCCAGGACTATAGTGTGTTAACCTGACCACATTATACAGCTGTACAGTCACTGTGGCCCAGGACTATACTGTGTTAACCTGACAACATTATACAGCTGTACAGCCACTGTGGCCCAGGACTATAGAGTGTTAACCTGACCACATTATACAGCTGCACAGTCACTGTGGCCCAGGACTATAGTGTGTTAACCTGGCAACATCATACAGCTGTACAGCCACTGTGGCCCAGGACTATAGTGTGTTAACCTGACAACATTATACAGCTGTACAGCCACTGTGGCCCAGGACTATAGTGTGTTAACCTGACCACATTATACAGCTGCACAGTCACTGTGGCCCAGGACTATAGTGTGTTAACCTGGCAACATCATACAGCTGCACAGCCACTGTGGCCCAGGACTATAGTGTGTTAACCTGACAACATTATACAGCTGCACAGTCACTGTGGCCCAGGACTATAGTGTGTTAACGTGACAACATTATTCAGCTGCACAGGTGGAATAAACGAGTAGAAATATAACCATTAAGATGAGGTATAAACTTTCATGGGAGGTACGACCATTCAGATGAGGTAGATATTTTCAGTAAAGATATAATCATTAAGGTGAGGTACAACCATTAAGGTGAGGTACAGCCATTAAGGTGAGGTACAACCATTAAGGTGAGATACAACCATTAAGGTGAGGTACAACCATTAAGGTGAGGTACAACCATTAAGGTGAGGTACAACCATTAAGGTGAGGTACAACCATTAAGGTGAGGTACAACCATTAAGTGAGGTACAACCATTAAGGTGAGGTACAACCATTAAGTGAGGTACAACCATTAAGGTGAGGTACAACCATTAAGGTGAGGTACAACCATTAAGGTGAGGTACAACCATTAAGTGAGGTACAACCATTAAGGTGAGGTACAACCATTAAGGTGAGGTACAACCATTAAGGTGAGGTACAACCATTAAGGTGAGGTACAACCATTAAGGTGAGGTACAACCATTAAGGTGAGGTACAACCATTAAGGTGAGGTACAACCATTAAGGTGAGGTACAACCATTAAGGTGAGGTACAACCATTAAGGTGAGGTACAGCCATTAAGGTGAGGTACAGCCATTAAGGTGAGGTACAACCATTAAGGTGAGGTACAACCATTAAGGTGAGGTACAACCATTAAGGTGAGGTACAGCCATTAAGGTGAGGTACAGCCATTAAGGTGAGGTACAGCCATTAAGGTGAGGTACAACCATTAAGTGAGGTACAACCATTAAGGTGAGGTACAACCATTAAGGTGAGGTACAACCATTAAGGTGAGGTACAACCATTAAGTGAGGTACAACCATTAAGGTGAGGTACAACCATTAAGTGAGGTACAACCATTAAGGTGAGGTACAACCATTAAGGTGAGGTACAACCATTAAGGTGAGGTACAACCATTAAGGTGAGGTACAACCATTAAGGTGAGGTACAGCCATTAAGGTGAGGTACAGCCATTAAGGTGAGGTACAACCATTAAGGTGAGGTACAACCATTAAGGTGAGGTACAACCATTAAGGTGAGGTACAACCATTAAGGTGAGGTACAACCATTAAGGTGAGGTACAACCATTAAGGTGAGGTACAGCCATTAAGGTGAGGTACAGCCATTAAGGTGAGGTACAACCATTAAGGTGAGGTACAACCATTAAGGTGAGGTACAACCATTAAGGTGAGGTACAACCATTAAGGTGAGGTACAACCATTAAGTGAGGTACAACCATTAAGGTGAGGTACAACCATTAAGGTGAGGTACAACCATTAAGGTGAGGTACAACCATTAAGGTGAGGTACAACCATTAAGGTGAGGTACAACCATTAAGGTGGGGTACAACCATTAAGGTGAGGTACAACCATTAAGGTGAGGTACAGCCATTAAGGTGAGGTACAGCCATTAAGGTGAGGTACAACCATTAAGGTGAGGTACAGCCATTAAGGTGAGGTACAACCATTAAGGTGAGGTACAGCCATTAAGGTTAGGTACAACCATTAAGGTGAGGTACAACCATTAAGGTGAGGTACAACCATTAAGGTGAGGTACAGCCATTAAGGTGAGGTACAACCATTAAGGTGAGGTACAGCCATTAAGGTGAGGTACAACCATTAAGGTGAGGTACAACCATTAAGGTGAGGTACAGCCATTAAGGTGAGGTACAACCATTAAGGTAAGGTACAACCATTAAGGTGAGGTACAACCATTAAGTGAGGTACAACCATTAAGGTGAGGTACAACCATTAAGGTGAGGTACAACCATTAAGGTGAGGTACAACCATTAAGGTGAGGTACAACCATTAAGGTGAGGTACAACCATTAAGGTGAGGTACAGCCATTAAGGTGAGGTACAGCCATTAAGGTGAGGTACAACCATTAAGGTGAGGTACAACCATTAAGGTGAGGTACAACCATTAAGGTGAGGTACAGCCATTAAGGTGAGGTACAACCATTAAGGTAAGGTACAACCATTAAGGTGAGGTACAACCATTAAGGTGAGGTACAACCATTAAGGTGAGGTACAACCATTAAGGTGAGGTACAACCATTAAGGTGAGGTACAACCATTAAGGTGAGGTACAACCATTAAGGTGAGGTACAACCATTAAGGTAAGGTACAACCATTAAGGTGAGGTACAACCATTAAGTGAAGTACAACCATTAAGGTGAGGTACAACCATTAAGGTGAGGTACAACCATTAAGGTGAGGTACAACCATTAAGGTGAGGTACAACCATTAAGGTAAGGTACAACCATTAAGGTGAGGTACAACCATTAAGGTGAGGTACAACCATTAAGGTGAGGTACAACCATTAAGGTGAGGTACAACCATTAAGGTGAGGTACAACCATTAAGGCGAGGTACAACCATTAAGGTGAGGTACAACCATTAAGGTGAGGTACAACCATTAAGGTGAGGTACAACCATTAAGGTGAGGTACAACCATTAAGGTGAGGTACAACCATTAAGGTGAGGTACAACCATTAAGGTGAGGTACAACCATTAAGGTGAGGTACAACCATTAAGGCGAGGTACAACCATTAAGGTGAGGTACAACCATTAAGGTGAGGTACAACCATTAAGGTGAGGTACAACCATTAAGGCGAGGTACAACCATTAAGGTGAGGTACAACCATTAAGGTGAGGTACAACCATTAAGGTGAGGTACAACCATTAAGGTGAGGTACAACCATTAAGGTGAGGTACAACCATTAAGGTGAGGTACAACCATTAAGGTGAGGTACAACCATTAAGGCGAGGTACAACCATTAAGGTGAGGTACAACCATTAAGGTGAGGTACAACCATTAAGGTGAGGTACAACCATTAAGGTGAGGTACAACCATTAAGGCGAGGTACAACCATTAAGGCGAGGTACAACCATTAAGGTGAGGTACAACCATTAAGGTGAGGTACAACCATTAAGGTGAGGTACAACCATTAAGGTGAGGTACAACCATTAAGGTGAGGTACAACCATTAAGGTGAGGTACAACCATTAAGGTGAGGTACAACCATTAAGGTGAGGTACAACCATTAAGGTGAGGTACAACCATTAAGGTGAGGTACAACCATTAAGGTGAGGTACAGCCATTAAGGTAAGGTACAACCATTAAGGTGAGGTACAACCATTAAGGTGAGGTACAACCATTAAGGTGAGGTACAACCATTAAGGTGAGGTACAGCCATTAAGGTAAGGTACAACCATTAAGGTAAGGTACAACCATTAAGGTAAGGTACAACCATTAAGGTGAGGTACAACCATTAAGGTGAGGTACAACCATTAAGGTGAGGTACAACCATTAAGGTGAGGTACAACCATTAAGGTGAGGTACAACCATTAAGGTAAGGTACAACCATGGTGGAGAACAAGCTAGGGTTTACAGGCTGGTATTCCCGTTGTCAACATCTGGTGTGAGATGATAAAGGCAACAGGATGTGTTGAAGCTCACTTGGTTTATCCCCACGTTGGTATACACCTTCTACCCCACAGGAGTACATGGTGTAAACTAACCATAGTATACATGGTTTAAACTAACCATAGTATACATGGTTTAAACTAACCATAGTATACATGGTTTAAACTAACCATAGTATACATGGTGTAAACTAACCATAGTATACATGGTGTAAACTAACCATAGTATACATGGTGTAAACTAACCATAGTATACATGGTGTAAACTAACCATAGTATACATGGTGTAAACTAACCATAGTATACATGGTGTAAACTAACCATAGTATACATGGTGTAAACTAACCATAGTATACATGGTTTAAACTAACCATAGTATACATGGTGTAAACTAACCATAGTATACATGGTGTAAACTAACCATAGTATACATGGTGTAAACTAACCATAGTATACATGGTGTAAACTAACCATAGTATACATGGTGTAAACTAACCATAGTATACATGGTGTAAACTAACCATAGTATACATGGTTTAAACTAACCATAGTATACATGGTGTAAACTAACCATAGTATACATGGTGTAAACTAACCATAGTATACATGGTTAAACTAACCATAGTATACATGGTGTAAACTAACCATAGTATACATGGTGTAAACTAACCATAGTATACATGGTGTAAACTAACCATAGTATACATGGTGTAAACTAACCATAGTATACATGGTGTAAACTAACCATAGTATACATGGTTTAAACTAACCATAGTATACATGGTGTAAACTAACCATAGTATACATGGTGTAAACTAACCATAGTATACATGGTTAAACTAACCATAGTATACATGGTGTAAACTAACCATAGTATACATGGTGTAAACTAACCATAGTATACATGGTGTAAACTAACCATAGTATACATGGTGTAAACTAACCATAGTATACATGGTGTAAACTAACCATAGTATACATGGTGTAAACTAACCATAGTATACATGGTGTAAACTAACCATAGTATACATGGTTAAACTAACCATAGTATACATGGTTAAACTAACCATAGTATACATGGTGTAAACTAACCATAGTATACATGGTGTAAACTAACCATAGTATACATGGTGTAAACTAACCATAGTATACATGGTGTAAACTAACCATAGTATACATGGTGTAAACTAACCATAGTATACATGGTGTAAACTAACCATAGTATACATGGTGTAAACTAACCATAGTATACATGGTGTAAACTAACCATAGTATACATGGTGTAAACTAACCATAGTATACATGGTGTAAACTAACCATAGTATACATGGTGTAAACTAACCATAGTATACATGGTGTAAACTAACCATAGTATACATGGTGTAAACTAACCATAGTATACATGGTGTAAACTAACCATAGTATACATGGTTTAGACTAACCATAGTATACATGGTGTAAACTAACCATAGTATACATGGTTTAAACTAACCATAGTACGCATAGGGTAAACTAACCATAGTATACATGGTTTAGACTAACCATAGTACGCATAGGGTAAACTAACCATAGTATACATGGTTTAAACTAACCATAGTATACATGGTGTAAACTAACCATAGTATACATGGTTTAAACTAACCATAGTATACATGGTGTAAACTAACCATAGTATACATGGTGTAAACTAACCATAGTACGCATAAGGTAAACTAAACATAGTACGCATAGGTTAAACTAACCATAGCACGCATAGGTTAAACTAACCATAGTACGCATAGGTTAAACTAACCATAGCACGCATAGGTTAAACTAACCATAGTACGCATAGGTTAAACTAACCATAGTACGCATAGGTTAAACTAACCATAGCACGCATAGGTTAAACTAACCATAGTACGCATAGGTTAAACTAACCATAGTACGCATAGGGTAAACTAAAAATAGTATGCATAGTTTAACTAAAAATAGTATGCATAGGTTAAACTAACCATAGTACGCATAGGGTAAACTAACCATAGTACGCATAGGTTAAACTAACCATAGTACGCATAGGTTAAACTAACCATAGTACGCATAGGGTAAACTAAAAATAGTACGCATAGGTTAAACTAAAAATAGTATGCATAGGTTAAACTAACCATAGTACGCATAGGGTAAACTAACCATAGTGTACAAGGTTTGACATAGAATATTATACAGAGTTTACCCGGAGGACAGTTTGTAGAGTTGATTCTAATATAGTTAGCATATAAGGTTTACTGTCAGCAGAGAGTAGGTAATTTACTTTTAGGATAGTATGCATGGTTTACCTGCATAAAAACTTGCAGGTTTTACCCCAGAATAGCATAGAGCTAATAGCAGATAAACAGTGTGGGAAGTAATGCAATAATTTTTAAGTTTACTATACACCCTGTTGTTATTAGGTAATATAACTTATTAATGCTGAATGGCTAACACCTTGATAAACAAAATGACACTCTATACATACCAATTATCTCACTACTCAGTAACAGTCTTTAGTTAACACCTTAGCTCACTACTCAGTAACAGTCTATAGTTAACACCTTAGCTCACTACTCAGTAACAGTCTATAGTTAACACCTTAGCTCACTACTCAGTAACAGTCTATAGTTAACACCTAGCTCACCACTCAGTAACAGTCTATAGTTAACACCTAGCTCACCACTCAGTAACAGTCTATAGTTAACACCTAGCTCACCACTCAGTAACAGTGTATAGTTAACACCTAGCTCACCACTCAGTAACAGTCTATAGTTAACACCTAGCTCACCACTCAGTAACAGTGTACAGTTAACACCTAGCTCACCACTCAGTAACAGTCTATAGTTAACACCTAGCTCACCACTCAGTAACAGTCTATAGTTAACACCTAGCTCACCACTCAGTAACAGTGTACAGTTAACACCTAGCTCACCACTCAGTAACAGTGTATAGTTAACACCTAGCTCACCACTCAGTTACAGTCTATAGTTATCAATTAGCTCACAGGAGGCCCTGACAGCTGAGTTAACAGCGCTCGGGATTCATTGTCATGAGGTTCTGGGTTCGATCCCCAATGGAAGCGGAAACAAATGGATAGTTTCTTTCACCCTGAATCTCCTGTTTACCTAGCAGTAAATAGGGACATGGGAGTTAAACAGCTGCTACGGGCTGCTTCCTAGGGGTGTTTAACAAAAAGGAGTCCTGATCGAGTACCGGGCCGCGGGGATGATAAACCCCGAAATCCTCTCAAGATAACCTCAAGATAGCTAACCACTCCATATCACTATATAGTTAACACCTAGCTCACAACTCAATTACACTATAGTTAACACTTAGCTTACCATTCAAAAAAACAGTATATTTAACACCTAGCTTGTACTCTATTGGAAATTAAGGAAAGAAAGTAAGCAAATTCATAGGGCGAAGGAGGTAGAGAGATGGAAGAGTGGTTTGGGGAAAGTGAAAGTTTTAGACTGAGAGAGAAAGGAGGAGTGTAGAAGAGAGGAAAATAGAAGAGTAGAGTTGAATGTAGAGTAGAAGTGCTAAGGTGCTGTCACCACCCATTCAATAATCAATACAAGACAAGGAATGAAACTTGTCTATACAACAATATTATCTGATGTTATCACGTAACAACTGTAAGAATGTACTCGTATAACCAAGAATCTTTGTCGTAATCTTAAGCCAGTAAACTTCAGAGTGATCTCCACTCTAGATTGTAAAAAGTCCTAGATCTTGGGAGCAGAATTAAAGACAATTTAAAATTTCAGTTAATGAATTGCATATTTACTATTATATGTTCACTCATATGAGTATTATAACCCAACCATATAATATGATGTTCAACTTTCAACGTTAATATACAATTTGAGTGATTGATTGATGAAGATTAAGTCACGCAAAAGGTGGCACGGGCATGAATAGCCCGTAAGTGGTGGCCCTTTTGAGCCATTACCAGTATCAAGAGCTGATACTGGAGATCTGTGGAGGTGCGACTGCACCCTGCGTGACGGGAGACGTCTCCCGTCCAATTTGAGTAACCACACAAGACATTTATAACAACTAGGGCTGACTGCCCCTGAAAATCACACAACACATAAGTTGGAAAACACAATATATGACAACCTTACAGCTCACTCACCAAAGTCTCTGAGTCAAAGTTTCGTAGAGAGGAGGGATGATACGGCTGACATACAGTCCACACCGGCCTGGGACAAGCCTGTGTAGACCTAGTGAGGCTCCTCTCTCCCTGTCTGTATCTATCTATCTGTTCTCCTAATGTCTCAAATGAATAGTTCCATGAGTATTTATTGGGAACCGCGGGCCAAGCTCTTCCTACCAGGAGATCTCCCTACCCCACCTAGACTGCGGCTTGTTTGATGGAAACAACGTAGTCAACCGTCTGCAAATATCGACTTAGCAGGTAGCGAGGTCTCCTCACACGACATGACCTCTACTCAAACTGTGAACATCAAGTCTCAAGAGGTGTGACTTTATAATTGCTACTGACCGACACCTTGGCGACACCAATATCCTGTGTAACGGACTCTCTCTTTGAATGTGAAATATTAAATAAAATCATTTATGGTGTTACAATCTCATCATTTAGTAACACTGTATAGTTAACACCTAGCTCACCAATGAATAACAGTCTATAGTTAACACCTAGCTCACCACACAGTATCAGTGAATAATTAACACCTTGCTCACCACTCAGTGATCGTCAGTAGTTACCACTTAGCTCAACACTTAGTAACCGTCTATAGTTAACACCTAGCTCACTACTCATTAACAGTCTATAGTTAACACCTAGGTCCCTACTCAGTAACAGTCTATAGTTAACACATAGTTCACCACTCATTAATTTAAATTAACATTCAATAGTTAACACCTAGCTCACCACTCAGTAACAGTGAATAGTTAACTCCTTGCTAACCACTCGGTAACAGTCAATAATTACATCCTAGCTCCTCACTTAGTAACAGTTTAAAGGTAACACCTAGCTCACTACTCAGTAGCAGTTAATAGTTAACACCAAGCTCACCACTATGTAACTATTTATAGTTAACACCTGGCTCACCACTCAGTAAAACACCCATAGTTACCACCTAGCTCTCCACTTAGTAACAGTTTAATCTTACCACCTAACTCACCACTCAGTAACAGTCTATAGGTGTTGGAAATATCCAACACTTATTTCTCACTTTAAGTACTTCGATAGATAATCCTTGTACTAACCATTATATTTTAATTACACTATTAATCAACAGAGTCAATAATATTAATTCCTCTCATACTGCGTAATATGCCTGCCTAAAGTTTCCTACTATCCGTGGCGAAGTTACGTCAGCCAGCCCGACTGAGGGAAGAAACGTCTACATTTCAGAGAATTGTATTGAATTCTTCCTTCATATCACCATTCTTCCATAAGAATTATTAGCTGATAATCTATTATTAGCTGAAAATCTATTTACCATGCTGGGTGAGCCGGTCGGCCGAGCGGACAGCACGCGGGACTTGTGATCCTGTGGTCCTGGGTTCGATCCCAGGCGCCGGCGAGAAACAATGGGCAGAGTTTCTTTCACCCTATGCCCCTGTTACCTAGCAGTAAAATAGGTACCTGGGTGTTAGTCAGCTGTCACGGGCTGCTTCCTGGGGGTGGAGGCCTGGTCGAGGACCGGGCCGCGGGGACACTAAAAAGCCCCGAAATCATCTCAAGATAACCTCAAGATAACCATCGATCATGTGATATAGCATTATTTGCGGTGATCATTATATACAGTTGAAACTGTTATTACAGAGATTCACGGAGAAAAGTTTTTCTCCTATAACGTTTTCGTCTTTATGAACTTCGTTTCATATTCCTTGTTATATGACAAGAATTTAATTAATATTTGCTTTCTTATTATAAACCTTGTCCTTATTATGTCGCATAGTTGAGTAAATTTAAGGGGGTTAGGTTCTCCGTTCCAACACTCCGTGTTATTGCGCATGCGCGGGCGAGACCGGAGAGGAAAAGGGAAGCAGCCATTAAACTCAGAGAGAGAAGCAGTGTCTGGAAGCGTGCAAAATTTACCGGCCAGTAATCACGCCATCCTAGTAGCAGCGGATGTCAGAGTGCTGGAGTCGCTTCGTTATTACTCGGACACACGGCTTGGCAAATGCTGAGTTCCTAATTACTGTTATTTTTGTGATCACAAATTTTAGTAGGTAGGATGTTTGTCGTCAAGCCGTATGGCCAGTTAAAATCAACAAGTGAGTTCTTGTTTCAGGTCGCTTCCACATTTTACTTACAAATATGTGTAAATAATATCCATTTAGGCAAATTTTAAAATTTACCCGTATTTCAGCTTATGTCCTTATGGCAAGAAAGGAGATAAGCCTCTGCCTCAATAACATGTTTTGGGATATCCTGATCCAACAAGTTTTCGTGAGGATCCTAACCAGACGCATACTACTATTTTTCCACACAGCTAAGCTGTTGTCTAGTCTCGTAATTTAGTAGAATACTAATTATAATTTATGTGATGATCTTCAATATAAGATCATATATTTCACACATATTTTATAATTAATGATTTATATTCATGTTGTAATAATTTGTAGTTGAATTATCTACAAGTATTATTTTAATTAACCCCTCAAAGTGTGTGGTGCGAGTCGGCTCAATATTAATTTTCAATTTACAATTCACTTAATAATTAATAATGAAATATGAGAGCATTGAGAGATCCATAGGTACTGGTTCTCTGATTTAATTCCAACATTATTTATTTATTTTATTTCCCTTGAATTAAAGGGTGATCTTTCGCAGCTATCGAAATATATTCTCATTATAATTAATATCCTGAGCCAGATTTTCCCACAATAGTTAGCACCTAGCTCACCACTCAGTAACAGATCATAGTTAACACCCAGCTCACCACTCGGTATCAGTGTATAGTTAACACCTAGTTCACCAGTCAGTAAGAGTTTATAGTTAACATCTAGCTCACCACTCAGTAAAACACTATAGTTAGCACCTAGCTCTCCACTCAGTAACAGTTTATAGTTAATACCTAGTTAACACCTAGAGTGGTGAGCTCACCACTCTGTAACAGTATATAGTTAACACCTAAATCACCACTTAGTAAAACACCGAGCTCACCACTCAGTAAAACACTAAAGTTAACACCTAGCTCTCCAGTTCCTCAGTAGTTAACATTTGATAATACTTTTTTATTGACACATTGCTCAAGACACATTAACACTTTGTAGTTAACACATTGCTCAACATGCATTAATACTTTATAGTTAATAAACATTGACTATGAAATGACATTAGAATTTTGACTGCTGTGTTTTAATGTTATAATATATAGTGACAATGAAGATCATAACGAGATGAAACAAGGTGGAGAATGTGAGGCTAGCATAC
The DNA here is from genome assembly GCF_040958095.1 of Procambarus clarkii. Taxonomy (NCBI): domain Eukaryota; kingdom Metazoa; phylum Arthropoda; class Malacostraca; order Decapoda; family Cambaridae; genus Procambarus; species Procambarus clarkii. The sequence goes on from NC_091195.1 coordinate 31,373,114, forward strand.
AGGAGAGGAGAACACCAGAAAGTCATACAATTCCTGGGGCAGATAGAATGGGGGTAGAGACCTGAGAGGAAAATCAGCCCAGGACAAGATGGACTATGGACCGTAGAAATCAGTACTCTTAGATTCATGGGTTCAGCAGTATATAGTGTCTTGGGTAACGTATGCTTCCCGGAGCAACCTCACACGAAAACCTAATTACAATGCTTAGACGTCATTATACAGTGAAAACTTAATATCACAGGAGTTGGCCAAAAATTCACAACATTCACAAAAATTAAAAAAATCACCATCACATGATGGCAAAATTTCACATGAAAAGTTGGGCTTCACCTAAATTCCTCAAATCAAGAACAGTTTCATTCCATTATAAGCAACTGGTCGAATCGGCTCTAGAAAGGCATGTTAGAGCCAATAACACTTTTTGAGTGGGCAGCCCCAAGTGTACTAATGTTGAAGGCAGACCGTAAATTCATGAGAATCTGTGCAAATTTACAAAAAAATCAGTAACTGCAGCTATTTTGAAAAGTACCTATTACCTAAGACAGATGAGTATTTTGTTAGTGGTTTGCAAGGGGGCAAATTGTTCAAATTTTGACCTGAAAGATAGGGACTTGCAAATTCCTTTAGATGAGGAGAACCAGAAATTGTGAGTAATTAATACTCAGATTAATAGATACTCATAAAATAATACTTATATTTTTCCAGTATAAAAACAGTCTTTTTGGACTCTCCTCGTCTCCAGCGATATTTCAGATATAAATAGCCCAATGTTAGTAAACATTTAGGGTGTGGCTAGTTTTTTAGATGACATTATTGTACGCGGGGAGAAGGAGGAAGAGTATGATACTAGATTAGAAAAGGTTTCATTTAATGCCTTTAATGCGTTACAGATATAGCATTAATTAATCTTTTTCTATTTTTTTAATTCAGAGATAGCGTTCATTTCATTACAGAGACGAGAGCACCCCTAAATTAGACACATCCGAGCCACGCTTGAAGAGCCTTCAAGGCGCTTGTACAAAGGAAGCCCCTTTCAACAGTCCGCAAGGTAACATGTAACTGCAAATAGACGGAGTAGCAATGAGCTTCCCTTTAGGAGTGTTATTCACTAATTTTTACATGGGGACCATCGAAGAGAGAGTCTTCAGTAGCAGACAAAAACCAACTGTATACTGCCGTTATGTAGATGACATATTCGTCTTAGTACAAGACCCAGATGAACTAATTGACCTAAAAAGTCATCTAGAAAGAGAGTCAGTACTCCGGTTTACCCAGGAAAATAGTGAAAATAACAGTCTGCCATTCCTGGATGTACTAATAACAAAAACAGGAACCTCTCTAAGCACCAGCGTATATACTAAGCCTACAAACATAGGATTATGCCTAAACGGTAGAAGTGAGTGCCCTCAAAGATACAAAGCCAGTGTTCTCAACGCTTATATTCGTCGAGCCCTTACCCACTGCTCTGAATGGAACAGCGGGAGATGGGAGTTTGAAAGAATAACTCAGATGTTGGTGAACAATGGATATAGTAACACAGTAATAAACACTAATATATAACGACACCTGGACCGATGGTTCAATCCTGAACCAAGAACAGAAACCACAACGCCTCCAATAAAATTATATTACAAATCAACCATGTACAGTGAACATAAAAAAGAAGAACGAATAATGAAAGACATAATCCGTAAAGGAGTAAAAAGCACAATTCCTAACCAAAACATAGACTTAATCATATACTATAAAACTAAGAAGACTAGCGACCTCCTTATTAAAAACAGCCCGAAACCGACGGAGAACCCTTTACAGCAGTCAGACGTGGTATATATGTACACCTGTCCACACGAAGGATGTAGCCTTCAATCTAAGTACATAGCTATGACGTCGACCAAGCTGACGAGGCGTTTGACCTGTCATCTTCAATCAGGTGCCCCAAAAAATCACACGAGACAAGCCCTTGACATCACACTAACAAGAGAAATGTTGAATAATAACAACTGTATAATAGACAAAACCCAAGATGAACGAAGATTACAAATTCTGGAAGCAATCTACATAAAAATAGAACAACCCACCATAAATACCATAATTACGGAACTATTCACTCTATCCACCATGAAAGAAAGAACAGGACCGGAACGGGATAGATTCATTCCTCTCAATGTTTGCTGAAGATGATGAAATTATGTGAAGGATTAAGCCAGAGGAGGACAGCAAGATGCTACAGGATGACCTAGACAGACTGAAGGAATGGTCCAACATATGGCAACTAGAGTTTAACTCGAACAAGTACAAAGTGATGAAGATAGGGGTAGTGAACAGGCCACCAAACACAAGGTACCAGCTTGGAGAGGAAATTCTTCAGGAGTCAGGAAGAGAAAAAAATCTTGGGGGTAAAATCACACCAGACCTGTCCCCTAAAGCCTACTTCAAAAATATAATATCAGCAGCGTATGTAAGGCTGGCGAACATAAGAACATCTGAAACTTGTGTTATCTTGAGATGATTTCGGGGCTTAATGTCCCCGCGGCCCGGTCTTCGACCAGGCCTCCACCCCCAGGAAGCGGCCCGTAGCAGCTGTTTAACTCCCAGGTACCTATTTATTCCTAGGTAACAGAGACATCAGGGTGAATGAAAAATTTTGCTCATTTGTCTCCGCCTCCACCGGGGATCGAACCCGGAACCTCAGGACTACGAATCCGAAGAGCTGTCCACCCAGCTGCCAGGCGCCCCTGCCAACGAATTATTCATAAGATTGTATCTCATGTCACACCAGTACTTGAATATACGGCTCCTGCCTGGAGTCCACATCTAGTTAAAGACAAAGCGAAGTTAGAAAAGATTTAGCGGTATCAGAGGAATGAGGTATGAGTAAGATGCTGCAACACCCCGAGCTGAGAGGTATGAGCTACGAGGAAAGATTGCTGGAACTAAACCTCATGACACTGGAAGACAGAAGAGTTAAGGGAGACTTGCATTGACAGGTAGATAAAGATAAACTGTTTAGCATGGGTGGTACGCAAACAAGGGACACACATGGTGGAGACTGAGAACCCAAATGAGCTACAGGGACGTTAGGAAGAACTTTTTTTCAGTGTCAGAGTAGTTAACAGACGGAATGCATTAGGCAATGAAGAGGTGGAAGTGGACTCCATACACAGTTTCAAATGTAGATATGATAGAGCCCAGTAGGCTCAGGAACCTGTACACCAGTTGATTGACAGTTGAGAGATGGGACTAAAGTGCCAAAGCTCAAACCCTGCAAGCACAACTAGGTGAGGACTTAGTTTTTCTCTTAAATTAGTTGAGAGAGATGCAATTTTTGACGTGATTGGGAAGGTAATTCCACATTTTCTTCCCATGATTTACAGAGCATTTCTAATTTGATTAAGTCGCATTCTTGAAATATCAAATAGATATTTGTTTCTAGCGTAGTGCCAATGGATTCTATTACAAGAGGGCGAGAGGAAGGATGTTGTAAGGACCGCGCAAGATAGCGAAGACAGTAGCGATCACGGCGGTCCTGGAGAGACAGGAAGCCAGTGTCAACATACAAGCTAAGGACGGGAGTCGAACGAAAGGCACCAGAACTGAGGCGCAACCCAGTATGGTGCAAAGCATCAAGACGGCGAAGAGTAGAAGGAGCAGCAGACTCGTAAGCAGGTCAACCATAATCGAGCTTAGACAGGACGAGAGAGAAATGTAATGCAAGGAGAGTGCGCCTATCCGCTCCCCAAGAAGTATGGGGCAATACCCGAAGGAGGGTAAGGTCCTTAGAGCACTCAACACGGAGGTAAGATATATGGGGAGACCAAGACAAACGAGTGTCAAGGAATAACCCCAAAAGCTTCGCAGAATCTTTGTACTCAAGAGGATGACCATAAAGTGACAAAGAGGGACGAAGAACGACCCGTTTCCGAGTAAAAGTCATGGCACAAGTCTTAGAAGTAGAGAACTTGAAGCCTCGATCGGTGGCCCAAGACGACACGGCATCAATCGCAAGTTGAAGCCGGCGTTGAAAGAAAGGCGAATCATCACCCTGACAGCAAAGGGCAAGATCATCGACATAGAGAGCGGAGAAGACACAGTAAGGAAGAGAGGAAAGAAGACCATTGAGGGCAACCAGAAAAAGAGTAGTGCTCAGAACACTACCCTGGGGCACACCTTCGTATTGCTGAAAAGAGGCAGAGAGAGAGCAGAACCAAGCCGCACCCGAAAGGAACAACGGGAGAGGAAGCTGCGGAGAAAGAGAGGGAGATGACCACGAAGGCCAAAAGAATGAAGCTGGGATAGGATATGATATCGCCAAGTGGTGTCGTAAGTCTTTTCCAGGTCAAAAAGGACGGCAACAACGGAGATCTTCGCAGCAAAAGCAGTACGAATATAGACCTCCAAGTTCACCAGGACATCTGTCGTACTGCGGCACTTGCGGAAACCAAATTGAGAAGGGGAGAGGAGGTGATGGTGTTCAAGGAACCACATCAGACGAACGTTAACCATACGTTCAAAGAGTTTGCAGACACAATTTGTGAGGGCAATAGGGCGAAAGTCCTTAGGGGAAGTACCCAGAGATCCCGGTTTGCGAACAGGGAGGACAACGGCATCGAGCCAGTCCTCAGGGACTGACGACGACTCCCAGATCCGATTATACAGACTCAGTAAATACTGAGACGTGCACGGAGGGAGATGGCGAAGCATCTCATAATGAATACCATCGGAGCCCGCCGCCGTAGAACCGCAAAGGGCCAGGGTAGAACGAAGTTCAGAGAGTGAGAAGGGATCGTTATAGGGTAGTCGAAGACGAGTGCAGAAATCTAAAGGACGAGACTTAAGAACAGGTTTACAAAAAAGAAAAGATTGGGGAAGATGAAGACCAGAGCTAACAGAAGAAAAGTGGGAACCCAGTTCGGCAGCGACCTGCAACGGGCCCGCCACAAGAGTACCATGGAGGTGAAGGACCGGGGAAACATCGGGAATGAACTTACCCGCTATCTTGCGGATACGATTCCAGATCTGTGGCAGAGGAGTTTCGGATATAATGGTGGAGACATAAGATGCCCAACATTCACGTTTAGCCATACGGATGGCCCTACGGGCCACTACACTTGCCTTCCGAAAGAAAAGAAAAGAATCGGCTGTCTGCCGACGGCGGTGTCTCTTCTAGGCTGCACGCTTACAGCGGACAGCCCGAGCACAGTCCGCATTCCACCAGGGAACGCATTTCCGTGGACCCCGAGAGGAAGAGCGAGGAATAGAGCGCAGGGCCGCGTTGAAGACAGTGTAATGAAAAAGGAGGAGAGAGCGAGGGAGAGGTCAGAGAGAGTAGCACTGAGGGTAAAGAGGTTCCAGTCCGCTTTCGCAAACTGCCACCTAGGGAAGGAGAGGGGAGGGTGAAAAGAGAAAAAGGTTAAAAGGATGGGGAAGTGGTCACTGCCATGGAGGTCATCAAGAACCTGCCACGTGAAATCTAAGTAAAGAGAAGACGGGCAAAGAGAAAGATCAAGACAGGTAAGCCCAGCAAACAATTTTAGGTTGCCACAACATATCTGGAAAGTATTTGAAAGTATTGGAAACGTTTGTTTTATCGTATCAGATACGATATTGTGTGTGGACTTAAATAGGTTTCCAAAACTTATAACCAAGACATATGTATCTAACACTAATTTGAGATGTTGTGGCAACTTTACACTCCTAACATGAGTCATTCATAATCCATTCATACACCAATATGAATCTCTTATGAAAGGTTTGAGCCAATAATCTGAACCATTTTCACATCTTTGTGTTTAAAGTTAAGTTTCTTGAAATTAAATTATATTTTATATTATATTATTTTTATTATATTTTATATTATATTATTATTTTCAATTTAAATATTAAAACCAATTTAAGGGTAAAAAAAATAATAATTTATATTTCTTTTATTATTTACTAACAATTATAATTATTTACTAACGGAGAGAGGGGAGGCTGGACGGCGGAGAGTGGCGGACAGTGGCGGCGGTGGCGGATAGTGGCGGCGGGCGGACAGTGGCGGCGGCGGGCGGACAGTGGCGGCGGCGGGCGGACAGTGGCGGCGGGCGGACAGTGGCGGCGGTGGCGGATAGTGGCGGCGGTGGCGGATAGTGGCGGCGGTGGCGGATAGTGGCGGCGGTGGCGGATGGTGGCGGCGGTGGCGGATGGTGGCGGCGGCGGCGGATGGTGGCGGCGGGCGGGCGGGCGGACAGTGGCGGCTGTGGCGGATAGTGGCGGCTGTGGCGGCTTTGGCGGCGGTGGTGGACAGTGGCGGCGGGCGGACAGTGGTGGCGGCGGGCGGACAGTGGTGGCGGTGGCGGACAGTGGCGGCGGTGGCGGACAGTGGCGGCGGTGGCGGACAGTGACGGCGGTGGTGGACAGTGACGGCGGTGGCGGACAGTGGCGGACAGTGGCGGCGGTGGCGGACACTGGCGGCTGTGTCTGGCGGTGGTGGCGGGCGGTGGCGGGTGGCGGCGTCTGTGATGAGTGGTGGCGGCTGGCGGTGGTGGGTGGTGGCGGCGGCGGTGGTGGGTGGTGGTGGCGGCGGCGGCTGGTGGTGGAGGGTGGTGGCGGCGGTGGTGGTGGGTGGTGGTGGCGGCGGCGGCTGGTGGTGGTGGGTGGTGGTGGTGGCGGCGGCGGCTGGTGGTGGTGGGTGGTGGCGGCGGTGGTGGTGGGTGGTGGTGGCGGCGGCGGCTGGTGGTGGTGGCGGCGGGTGGTGGGTGGCGGCGGCGGCTGGTGGTGGTGGGTGGTGGCGGTGGGTGGTGGCGGGCGGTGGCGGGCGGCGGCGGCTGTGGTGGGTGGTGACGATCGGCGGTGGGGGGGGCTGGTGGCGGCTGGCGGTGGCGGCTTGCGGTGGCAACGGGCGGTGACGGCTGATAGCGGGCGGTGGTGGCGGTGGTGGCGGCTGGTGGTGGCGGCTGGTGGTGGTGGCAGCTGGTGGCGGTGATGGCGGCTGGTGGCGGTGATGGCGGCTGGTGGTGGTGGTGGCGGCGGCTGGTGGTGGTGGCAGCTGGTGGTGGTGGTGGTGGTGATGGCGGCTGGTGGCGGCGGGTGGTGAGTGGCGGTGGAGGGTGGCGGCGGCTGGTGGTGGGTGGTTGGCGGGTGGCGGCTGGTGGTGGGTGGCGGCTGGTGGTGGGTGGCGGGTGGCGGCGGGTGGCGGCTGGTGGTGGGTGGCTGGTGGTGGGTGGTGGCGGGTGGCGGCTGGTGGTGGGTGGCGGCGGGTGGCGGCTGGTGGCGGGTGGCGGCTGGTGGTGGGTGGCGGCTGGTGGTGGGTGGTGGCGGGTGGCGGCTGGTGGCGGCTGGTGGTGGGTGGCGGGTGGCGGCGGGTGGTGGGTGGTGGCGGCGGGTGGTGAGTGGCGGTGGAGGGTGGCGGCGGCTGGTGGTGGGTGGTGGCGGGTGGCGGCTGGTGGTGGGTGGTGGCGGGTGGCGGCTGGTGGTGGGTGGCGGCTGGTGGCGGCTGGTGGTGGGTGGCGGCTGGTGGTGGGTGGCGGGTGGCGGCGGGTGGTGGGTGGCGGTGGGTGGCGGCTGGTGGTGGGTGGCGGGTGGCGGCGGGTGGTGGGTGGCGGTGGGTGGCGGCGGGTGGCGGCTGGTGGCGGGTGGCGGCTGGTGGTGGCGGCTGGTGGTGGGTGGTGGCGGGTGGCGGCTGGTGGCGGGTGGCGGCTGGTGGTGGCGGCTGGTGGTGGGTGGTGGCTGGTGGTGGGTGGTGGTGGGTGGTGGCGGGTGGCGGCTGGTGGTGGGTGGCGGCTGGTGGTGGGTGGTGGTGGGTGGCGGCTGGTGGTGGGTGGTGGTGGGTGGCGGCTGGTGGTGGGTGGCGGCTGGTGGTGGGTGGTGGTGGGTGGCGGCTGGTGGTGGGTGGCGGCTGGTGGTGGGTGGTGGTGGGTGGCGGCTGGTGGTGGGTGGTGGTGGGTGGCGGCTGGTGGCGGCTGGTGGTGGGTGGCGGCTGGTGGTGGGTGGTGGCGGGTGGCGGCTGGTGGTGGGCGGCGGGTGGCGGCTGGTGGTGGGCGGCGGGTGGCGGCTGGTGGCGGCCAGCTGGGACACACCCTTCACCACTGAAGGTCTGAGAACAACTAACCATATGTCTCTCTCACCACCACCAGCCTAGTGTTGCCAGCTCGCGCTCTCAAAATGTTTCCTTCAAAGATTGTATATTATCTTTGAACAACAAGTTTGATTATCAAGGAAATAATGCATATATTATTGTCACATTAATACTGTGCAATATCTTATTACATTCCTGCTAAATAATTATAATTTGAAACAGGACAAAAAATCCAACATATATATAAAAACCAACATTAGAGATCACGAGGCCTAGGCCTCGCCTGTGACCACACATCCTGCCTCCCTGGCCTGCTACACTCACACACCTCACACTCTTAACTCTCTCATAATCACTCTCACTCTCTTACTCTGTCACTCTTACTCTCTGTCACTCTTACTCTGTCACTCTTACACTGTCACTCTTACTCTCTGTCACTCTTACTCTCTGTCACTCTTACTCTCTGTCACTCTTACTCTCTGTCACTCTTACTCTCTGTCACTCTTACTCTGTCACTCTTACTCTGTCACTCTTATTCTCTGTCACTCTTATTCTCTGTCACTCTTATTCTCTGTCACTCTTATTCTCTGTCACTCTTATTCTCTGTCACTCTTATTCTCTGTCACTCTTACTCTCTGTCACTCTTACTCTCTGTCACTCTTACTCTCTGTCACTCTTATTCTCTGTCACTCTTATTCTCTGTCACTCTTATTCTCTGTCACTCTTATTCTCTGTCACTCTTATTCTCTGTCACTCTTATTCTCTGTCACTCTTATTCTCTGTCACTCTTACTCTCTGTCACTCTTACTCTCTGTCACTCTTACTCTCTGTCACTCTTACTCTCTGTCACTCTTACTCACTCTCAGTCACCCTTACCCATTCATACTCACTCTCTCACTCTTACTCTCATACTCTTACTCTCAATTACTCTTACTCTCAATCACTCTTACTCCCAATTACTCCTACTCCCAATTACTCCTACTCCCAATCACTCCTACTCCCAATCACTCCTACTCTCATTCTTACTCTTACTCTCACTCTTACTCTTACTCCCATTCACTCTTACTCCCAATCACTCTTACTCTCAATCACTCTTACTCTCAATCACTCTTACTCTCATTCTTACTCTTACTCACTCTTACTCTCAATCACTCTTATTCTCATTCTTACTCCTACTCCCAATCACTCTTACTCCCAATCACTCTTACTCTCAATCACTCTTACTCTCAATCACTTTTACTCTCAATCACTCTTACTCTCAATCACTCTTACTCTCACTAACTCTCAATCACTCTTACTCTCACTCTAACTCTCAATCACTCTTACGCACTATTACTCACTCTTTCTCTCAGTCATCCTAACTCACTCTCATACTCACTCTTACTCTGTCACTCTTACTCTCTGTCACTCTTACTCTCTGTCACTCTTACTCTCTGTCACTCTTACTCTCTATCACTCTTACTGTCATTCTTACTCTGTCACTCTTACTCACTCTCAGTCACCCTTACCCATTCATACTCACTCTCACTCTTACTCTCAATCACTCTTACTCCCAATCACTCCTACTCCCATTCACTCCTACTCTCAATCACTCCTACTCTCATTCTTACTCTTACTCTTACTACCAATCACTCTTACTTTCAATCACTCTTATTCTCATTCTTACTCTTACTCTCACTCTTACTCCCAATCACTCTTACTCTCAATCACTCTTACTCTCATTCTTACTCTTACTCACTCTTACTCTCAATCACTCTTATTCTCATTCTTACTACTACTCTCACTCTAACTCCTACTCCCAATCACTCTTACTCCCAATCACTCTTACTCTCAATCACTCTTACTCTCAATCACTCTTACTCCCAATCACTCTTACTCTCAATCACTCTTACTCTCAATCACTCTTACTCTCAATCACTCTCAATCACTCTTACTCTCATACTCACCCTTACTCTCAATCACTTTACTCTCACTCTTACTCATTCTGTCACCCTTACTCTCACTCTTACTCACTCTGTCACTCTTACTCACTCTCAGTCACTCTTACTTATACTCACTCTTACCCACTCTCGCTCACTCTTACTCACTCTAGTTAATAAGAACACGCCAATATAAGACAACAAAACGTTTTCAGATTCTTTCTCACCACTTTCCAGCAACTTTTATAATTTATATAAATTATCTTAGGGAATAATACATAAATTATATATTTAAACATGATATTAGTGTTTAGTGGAATGCATAAGGAGTCAAATTGTGTTAAAAAGAGCGATTTTTAGAAAATTTGGAAAACTACTTTTTTTTGTTCATATTATAACTAAATGGATTTTAAAGGTTTCACTCAGCCAATATATATCATTCACAATTTATTAATGAATTTGACAAAAAAACACCATAAATTTTATATTTAAACATGTAAAAACTATTTGTTTTACATTTGGAAGAAAATAATTGTAGAAAAACAATTTATAATTAAACCTTTGTGTTTGGATTTTTTGAGTAAAAGTTTCTCAAAGGCTCTCCTGCACCATTCTCAATGCAAATCATTCCCACACCTATGGGAAGAGATAGGCGAACGTTGTGTAGATGATTTGTGTTTGCTGGGAGGGTGCGAGTCCGAGAGTCCAAATGCGTGGGCTCACCAGAATTCAGAAGAGACAGGGAAGAAGAGAGGATAAACGGCTCAAGAAGGCGACCCCGGGTGTTCGTCAGAACATCACCCCAAAGGGAATGACGACAATTGTAATAACCCAGCAGGAGCACAGGCTCCGGCAAGGAGTCCAATAAGTGTTTCAGATCAGGAAGAGAAAACGGGACACTTAGGGGGGAGATAAATGGAACAAACAGTGTACCATTTCCCCACAAAGACACGAGCAGCAGAACAATGGAGAGGTGAAGGAAAAAGTAAGAGGACAAAGGGAACATCAGAGCGAATCAAGAGAGCAGAAGAGTTAGGAGCCCCAGCAACAGCTGGTGGGAAGGGGAGAAAGGAATAGCCACGAAAGCGACCAGGACGAGCACCAAGCATCGACTCCTGGAGACAGACACAAAGGGGTGAAAATCGCGAAATCAGAAGTTGGAGTTCAAGGAAATTGGTGTTATAACCCCGAACGTTCCATTGAAGAATAGACATCGACGAGAAGAGAAAGGACAACAACAGAGAACAAGGAAGAAACAAAGGCAAAAGAGCAACATAACACGTTAAAGAATATCAGGGTCGGGATCAGGGTCAGCAAAGTCAGGGGGCATGGGTAAACTGAGCAAAGACGGAGGGAAGGAAGCTGGAAAACAGACCAGAGATGGACAGGTGGAGTCCGGAGGAGGAGGAAGAAGAGGAGAAGGCAACCGAGAGGAGTAGTCAAGGACAGCAGCAGGAAGAGGGGGGAGTAGAAAGAGGGGAGTGCAGCTCAGCAAGGGCAGCAACCGAGAGGAAAGCGGGGGCCAAAGAAACCTCCATAGCAGGAACAGGGGGCGCAACCACCGAAATGGGAGGGAAAGGGGCGATAGAATCAGAAGTAGGGGCCGAGGAGGAGAGCGAAGCCTTCTTACCTGCCGGGGAGGAGGAAGGAGAGGAGCCAGGCTTACGCTTCTGACTTAGAGACAGGTGTCTCAGCAACCACGTACTGGGCAACGGATTCCAGAGTCTCAACAGGAGAAGCTGAACGAGAGCACACACACGACGGCCGGTAGGAGAGCGATGGACATCAGCCCCCACTGACAGGCGGTGGGGAGAGTCAATAGATGGAGGAGAAGGACGGGAAGGAGGATCGGAGGGAGACGAGGAAGAAGACACAGGAGACATGACAGACCGGGCAGAAAGAAGGGGGAACCCCAGACAGAGGACCAGGAGGGGGACCCATCGGGACAGAACTCAAAGGAACAGAGGAGGGGGCAGTGGGCGTATCAGGGTCCAAGGCCCAGAAACGGTTGTGAGTCTGAGGAAGATGGGAAGGACGAGGAGAGGAAGAGCGCAACACGCGAGCATAAGAGAGATTAGCATAAGGCGGGAGCCGGCGAACCTGGCGCCTCGCCTCAGGAAAAGATAAACGCTCCCGGTGCTTCAAGTTGAGGACGGCTGCCTCAAGCTTGTAATGGATACAGGCACTGGAAAACGTAGTATGGGCCTCACCGCAGTTGAGGCAGCTAGCCTGGGGAGAAGTGCACTCCGACTTAGAGTGACCTTTGCCCCCACACAAAGGACAGAGAGATACAGTCCCAGAGCAGCAGAGGGCACCATGCCCAAACCTCCAGCACTTTTTACAAAGCCGAGGAGAAGGAATGTACTCCTGGACAGAGCACCTGGCACCAGCAAGAATGACAGAGGATAGAAGGGTCCAACCATCAAAGGTAATCTTCACAACCCGAAGTGGTTGACGGCGACGACCACGAGGGGGACGAGTAAAAGAGTCTACCTGGAGGACAGAATGGCCTTGGGCATCAAGGATATGCCGAATATCATAGTGGTAGTCCTGCAGATTCCGATCACCGGTCGCAACATGGGGCGGGAGGAGAATAGTGCCAACCCTGGCATTCAACCAAGCGTTCTTTGAGACCCGAACAGGGGTCTCGCCAAGGCAGGATAAAGCAGCCAAGAAGGAAGCTGCATTCTGAGAAGGAGCAGCAACAACACGTGTACCGAGACGAGTGGGGTTGAAGGTAACAGAGGCATCCACGGAATCAACAAGATACAGATGGAGGGAGAAATCATCAGGAGGCGCAGAATCAAGAGGGAGGAGATCAAAGTATTTGGCCCATGAAGCGGGACCAAATAAGGCCTGATACGCATCAGTACGGGAAGGAATCGAGCGAGTCCGGCCGTGGCGCGGACGGCGTCGGGAACCCCCAGAGGTTAAAAGGCGCAGTAGTCATAACGAGAGACTTAGCCGCACCAGGGGACAAAGTGGTCATTACTGGGGGCTGGAGGCTCGACCCAACCACAGAGGAGGGAGGGGAGCTGGGGGAAGAAGTCAGGATGGTCAAAGGAAGAGCAAGGTCGGGGCCCAACGCAGTGTGGCCTACAGTGCCCGGTCTTCCAATACAGGCCGACTCGGGGGCTTGGTCGCCCACCCCACGAGCCTGAGAGGGTACAACAGAAACATTCATCGACATACAGACGAAGAGAGATAAATTCATCCACGAATGTGCCCCCATACCCACCATGCAGCCACAATTAGAGGCAGGACACCCAACAGGAAGCTATCGCCGATCATGCCGGGGCCCCCTAGGGGTGCGTCGTGAGTATACACCCCACAAACGCCACCTTAAGAACCGTCAGTCCGTCGAAATCGGGTTCAGCAACGAAAGAGGGATTGACAAGAAAAGGTTCCCCTCGCTCGAGACGTTGGGTACTACAGTTCTACGGGTGCAAGAGTATGCCTCCTCAAGCACCCGGGCGTCAAAATAGAAGTCCAAAGGAATAAACAATACAAGCAAAAGGTCGGCAGTAAACGACAAGCAGATAGGAGAAGAGGGGGGGGGGAGAAAAACGAAACATAAGGAAAAGAAAAAGCGATCCGGCACAATTAGAGAAGACAGCAGCAGGAGAGTAAGGCCACAAAAGGACGGAGGACTGTCCCACGGAGCATCACAGTCCAGCAGCCGTCCACCAAGCCCCCTCACGGCGCCAACGGGCCGGATGGGGAGGGGGGGTAGGTATATAAAAAGATGCGCCTATACGAATGCAACGTTGTTTCAAAATTTAAAAAAAAATGGCGAAGAACTTTCAGAGATTACAGCATGTGTTGCTCTTGCTTCCAACAGATGGCGCTGTTTTTTCCAAAAAGCACGTTTTTTCCTGTCACATGTGAGGCTTGTATATAGTAGATATATAAAAAGACGCGCCTGTTTGAATGCAATGTTGTGTCAAAATTTCAAAGCAATCGGTAAAGAGGTTTTGAAGATTTCCCTCACATGAAAAACACAGTTTTTCAGAAAAAGCATGTTATTTTTTTACCGTCCCAGACGTGACATCTATAGAGTATGTATATAAAAACCTGCTCGGATGCGAATGGAACGTTGTGTGAAAATTTCAAGGCAATCAGTGAAGAACTTTCGGAGATTAGCGGTTATGCACAAACGAACATTTCCATTTTTATTTATATAGATGTACATGTATGTATGAGTATGTGTACGAGTATATATAACATTAATAATTGTGTAACTAGCGTTAAAAGATTGTTATTTGCTTAGCTAAATTGAATTGAATTAATGCAACAGGTTAAACAATAAATATGTTATGCAACTTAAATAAAATAACAAATAAAATAAGCCACAGGAATATTCATAAAGCTTAAATGAGCGTAGTGTAATGTTGAGCTCTCACGTTAAATGAGGAAGCAAGCTGGAGTTAAGAATGCTGTGGGTGGGGGTTATCTTGAGATGATTTCGGGGCTTTAGTGTCCCCGCGGCCCGGTCCTCGATCAGGCCTCCACCCCCAGGAAGCAGCCAGTGACAGCTGACTAACACCCAGGTACCTATTTTACTGCTAGGTAACAGGGGCATAGGGTGAAAGAAACTCTGCCCATTGTTTCTCGCCGGCGCCCGGGATCGAACCCGGGACCACAGGATCACAAGTCCAGTGTGCTGTCCGCTCTGCCAGACCGGAGCCGGTCTGGCAGATCCCCCCTTCCCCACCAACAATGCCCCTGAGAATTAACAAATAAAAGGGTGCCGTTTGAACTGGGCCTGGCAGGAGGGTTTTTGCTAGTAAGAGCAACTAGGTTTCCTGGTCGTGTGCCCTCAGAGGAAGAGGGTCTCGGGCACACTGCAGGCCTATTTATGTCCCCGGTAGGCTTACAGGCACCCGGTCCAGCACAGCAGAGGACTATAGAAATGCGTAGCCATAACGGGTTTGCATTTGCTCCCCCAAAATTTAGTGTTGCTCCACCTTTATTTTTTGTGAGGCTAATGATTCTCGTCCTGAGCTAAATATTTGTCTTATATAAGTAAAAGTAAAGCTTGGCAATATAAATGTACTCGTCATCTTCTGGGCCCCCAGCCGGCCAGGGATAGAGGTAGAATGCACCCCCAGACAAGAAGCCCCAGCCTATTGGGCATGATAACACCAGCCGTCTCAGGGAAAATATAATGTAAGTCCAACCGAAAGGAGGACGAATAAAACACCGCCGGCTAGAGATGACAACTCTAGCCAATAGCTGGTGCCAAGATGCAATAGAGTGACAATGCAATGTCTTGAAGGCCTGTGGGTGGAAGAGGGTTTGTGAAAGCTTACTGAAGATGCCCTACAGGGCGAAGCGGGAGCGTTTCAGAGCGGCGACTTGTGACAGTGGTTGGCCATCAACAGCTCTATCAACTACGAAGTGGAAACAAAGGCAGTTCTCAGCTTGGCATAGCCCTCAAAGCGGTCCCCAGCGCCAGCGAGCCATATCGCAAAACGGAAAGATAAGCGAGGCTACACCGCCTGATGCAACCCACAGAGCGGTTCTCAGGACGGAAGGCCATCTTGAGGTTATCTTGAGATGATTTCGGGGCTTTTTTAGTGTCCCCGCGGCCCGGTCCTCGACCAGACCTCCACCCCCAGGAAGCAGCCCGTGACAGCTGACTAACTCCCAGGTACCTATTTTACTGCTAGGTAACAGGGGCATAGGGTGAAAGAAACTCTGCCCAGTGTTTCTCGCCGGCGCCTGGGATCGAACCCAGGACCACAGGATCACAAGTCGAGTGTGCTGTCCGCTCGGCCGACCGGCTCCTAAAGTGTGAAGTGGAATCTAAGGAGGGGACACTGCCTGGCACAACCCACAGGAGGATCCATACTGGGAAGTGGTTACGAAGAAGACACATGCCGCAACTCAAAGGGCAGTCCTCAGCACCGGCGGGCCATACCGAGAACTTCCTCCTTTACCCTATCATTTTTCCTCCTTTACGGAAGCGTAAAGGAGGGTACACCTCCAGGCAAAGCACCAGAGAAACCACAAGGAAGGGCCGGGCCTTTCCAATAGATCCGGATGCCTGGTGAAACACTTAGGAGAAAACCGGGCTACTCTTTAGATGAAGTATCGAAGGGAAACCTCTGCTCCAGCTCAAGGCCATGACCACACGCCGGAGTCCCCCTCCACACGCGCCCACCCGCGTTCCAAGCTCAACACCAACAAAAAGAGGAATGGTAAAAGTGTTAAGGGAGGGGGGAGGGAGGCAGGGTTGCAGTGACGAAGGACCAAGAAGATGAGGGAAGGGGCACCGGCCGGCAGGAGACGAGGAAGCACAACAAGCGAGGTGAGGATGGACGTGTCCGAGTCGAGGGAAGTGTGGCAAAGCAGAAACTGGGGGTGAGGGGGAGGGGCAGGGGCAATAGCAGTATGCCAGGAGCACAAAGGAAGAACGAAAATGCAGTAA
This sequence comes from Procambarus clarkii, assembly GCF_040958095.1. NCBI lineage: Eukaryota > Metazoa > Arthropoda > Malacostraca > Decapoda > Cambaridae > Procambarus > Procambarus clarkii. Next base: position 31,389,522 of record NC_091195.1, read on the forward strand.
GACGAAAGAGGGATAAGAATGAGAGGTATGAAAAGGGGAGGGGATAATGATGAGGAAGGAAATAAGTTAGAGCTTGAGGCACGTGCACACACCTGGAGGCCACATGCACAGTCCTAGGCATGTAGGCACGGGGCACTGAGGGAGAGGGAGGCTGAGACAGGAACAGGGAAGTCAATTCCTTAATGTTGAGGAATCAGGCGTCGAGTCCACCGGGTCCATAGGAGGCAAGGGAATGGCCAGGCATGTAGAGCGGAGAGGTCACCATGACACTGCAGTACAACATCCCACAAAGGGGAAGGAGACGATGCGACGATTCCGTAGAGACAGGCGTGGCGCACGTACAGCCAAAACCCAGCAGGTTTCCCTCCTTGTGGAGGTCTTCAACATGCTGCTGTGGTGGATGTGCACTCGCAAGATGATTAGCAGTGCCAATAAACTGGCCGCTCGAGTCAACATTTATAAAAACTAAAAAAAAATTGAACAAGGCAGTACAGAAGGAACACGTAGCTGTTGCGGCTTCACTTAGCCTGTAACCGGGTTCTTGCTATTCAAAACTTAATATGGGGGGTTTTAATGCCTCCTCTTACCTGATCCAACCCCGAGCCCTAGTTAATAATTAAGAACTATAGTCCGTATAGGCAGTAATAGTCAATCTAAAGGGAAAGGGAGAAAACAACACTAATCAGAACCATCAGCAAGTGTACTTAATTATATATACACATATGTATAGCCTTGATAACCTCCAATGGTCCTTTCACCATGTGACCATACACCATCTTGAATGGGCATAATCCAAGAGACTCATTCGATGCTGATCTTATGGCAAAGAGAATGTAAATTTAGAAGACAGAAGAAATAGCTTGGTAGGCGATGAAAAGTTTTCGATATCTCACAATGTCCGGAAAACAATCCGTCATGAGCCGTTTCCAACAGCGTGGTCCTGAATACGGAGGGCCCGACTATCTGCGTACCTACCTCTGTAGTCTGGGGTGTTCTTTGTCGATACCTCGAACACAGATCCTTATCCTGCCAGAAGTAATGGTCATCTGCCTTCGAACTACTCTACCTACTCTATGGAGTATGCGAGTGGTCTCACATAGGGGTCTTTTTCTCTTGTTCTGTAATCAAAGTGGCTCTTGTTCAGTGCTTCGGTTCTGGAATAGATTCTAGAGTTAGATGGAGTACTGTCTGCGACCTGTGGGATAGGTGTAGGGTTAAACAAGTCATCCAGTCCCAACTTAGTCTTTACCTGGGATCTGGTTTGTACTGCTACTACCAAGTCTTCTACAGGATCTGCAACAACTATGGGATGGTTACTGTCCCAAACCCAAAACTAAGTCATTAGCCAGTATTACTTCTATCCCTTCAATAGGAAGATGGTCTACGTACACTTGCCATTGAAATTTGGCGTGTCCAAATGAACCCCTACAAGGGGTCATCAACAAAGTCGAGGGAAACCCACTTAAAATGACTTCTTTCTTTCAATAGGCACTTCCTTCGGTAACGATCTCTTCAAAATTAGAGACTGAATTGCTCCACTATTTCTGAGAACTGCCACTGACCTACACTAGTCACTAAAAATACATACTCTCTCGAAGTGTATGGGGGCAAATAATCATGGTTTCTCCCTCCTATCTGTGCATAGGGAGCGGGTTCCTACTGGTGGTGTCACAACTCGCCAACATAACCTCCCTATGCGGGTCGTTACCTGCCTTGCTCTTACACTTTGCAAACACGTGCCTTTTCTTCCCGCATGTCCAACACTATGTCTTCTTGGGATTGTTTGTCTTCGACTATCTTTTTTTTTTTTCATGGCACTATGGGGAATGGTTTTCTTCTACTTATATTTGGTAAAAGGTATTGAGTAGGTCTTTGAAACATACCCGGTAGAGGGTTTATGGGTTAAAATGTATTCTTCAGCCAGGGTGGCTGCAGCACCCAAAGTCTCTACTTGCTGTTCCTACAAGAACATATTCGGATCACCTGATAGACACTCCTTAAAATCTTCTAACAGGATAAGTTGTTCCAGGTGCTCCTTAGTGTCTACCTTCTGAGACGTGCGCCATTCGTAAAATAACCGCTCCTTAATGACAGCGAACTCCTTAAAAGTGTGCTCTGCTGTTTACTTAAGGTTACGAAACTTCCGCCGATATGCTAATAGCCCAATTGTCTCTCGGCCAATCTAACGAGGGACTTATCGTATTGTACCTCGACCAGTACTTTCTCGAAGGAAGCAATGAACTTTGATACCTCCTTCTCATTGAATTTAGGCACCATCTTTATATTCCACACACTGGGTCGAAACCACTGGATTCCCTTCTACGACCTAATCTTAGCACTTCCAATTCGTGTTATCTTCCTCTCTCCTTTTCTTGCCTTTCTTTCTCTCTTTTCTTTCTCTCCTGTCTTGTCTTTCTCTCTCCCCTTCTTCTGGTTTTCTCTCTCTAGTTCTAAATCTTTCAAGTCTATTTCACGTTTTATTTCAATTTCTTTCTCCTGTTTTTCTCTTCCAGTTCTAACGTTTTCCATGCGATTTCACGATTTATTCCAAAATCTCGCATTTTCACTATCAATAGGCTCACATTATTTCACCTGGGTCACTCTCAATATCATTTTCCTGGTCTTCCTTATCCATGGAAGTCATGGCACTCGCTACGTTGCCACGGACTGAACTTTCCTGTTTGCCATCTGGTTTCAAATGCCTATACACTTGATAGGATCTCTACACGTTAATCACTTTGTCACTTTTAATTCTATGTAGGTGCTTGAGAAACTAGCTCTGGTTTCTCTAAACACTTAAATTTGGAGAAGCAGTTCTCCCTGGTTTAAGAACTCCTGAACATCGTCCAGTGTATCTATTATAGGTTCTCCTCCATCGCCCACCTTCTTGACACTGCACTTAAACACGAAAAAGGAATCTGTACAAGAGGGTTACACTACTCACTTGTCCGGTCCCGTCTAACTTACCCGACAAGAAGTAAGAATTATGTTACGGCTTCACTTAGCCAGTAACTGGGTTCTCTTTCCATTCAAAACTTACTATGGGGTCTTAATGCCTCTTCTTACCTGATCCAACCCCGTGCCACAGGTAAGTTATTAAGAACGGGCAGTAATAGTCAATCTAATGGGAATGGGATAAAACAACTCTAATCAGAACCATCACGAAGTGTACTTCTTAACTACATATACGCATATGTACAGCACACAACACAGCAGGTGTCACTTTCACAGAGGACACTGTAAAAGAACTCCTGCAATCATCTTTCCCGGCAAGTCCACTTCTATCTTCAATCAACACTCAAGGTACCCTCCCCGAGTCTGTATTCTATGGTACTCATGTTAGCGAGTTCACCTTTCTAAGTACATCATGGGCCAGTTCTCTACAGTATCGTCAGTGTTAAAACACCACTTCTGGTCTCTAGCAACACGCTGGCTGGACTCCAGCAACACGCAGGCAGGGGTCTCCAGCAACACGCAGGCAGGGGTCTGAAGCAACACACTGGCTGACTAGCACACAAGCTTCAACTATAAAAAGCCTTAATGGACTGACATTAATTCCGTCTCGTAACACTACTGGGCTATCCTGGGATACGTCGGTCCATTCACCAAAATCCGACTGGTTATCAAAGATATATCAGTCTCCACCGACTCGGCCAATTTGTTCCTACTGGGACACGTCTAGAGTTCAGGACTACCCTGGGTGAACTAACTCTATCTGACCAAGGTACCACCTCATCACTTCTGAGGAATGAAAATTGAATAGTAAGAAGGAAACTACACAGGTGTCAATAAGATCACAGCCTTCCACGAGGAAACAGAAAATGGGGTCGGGTGCGCTCAACAGATGGCGTTGACATAGTCACATAGCACTGTACATGGGGGAACAATGGCAAAATAAACCTAAAACCGTGATAAACTGGAAACCATGTTTGCTAATATGAGAAACTAAGTTTACTGGTCGTGTGCCTGCGCAGCCATAACGACTTTCTTTTGCTCCCAAAAATTTGAGCGTTTCTACACCTTCATTTTCTTATATATCTTATAATAATATACTGCATTAGAAACATTTATACCCAGGTATTGATCATTCACTTTCATATTATTTTATCTTAGAAAATGGTGACACAAAGCAGATTTTGTTTTTTTGAAAACGGAAATATTGAAAATTTGTAGAATTACTAATGGAAAGACTACAATTTTTCTCTAAATTAGATAATATATGTTATGTGTGTTCCGTAAAAGAAATATATGATTTGTGTGTTCTATAATATTATTTGTCAAAATTTTTGAATTGGTCTCTTATCACCAATTTTTAAGATATCCCATAATTCAATACTATGAATTAAATGCAACATGCGTGCAATAGCCTGCAGGTGTGTTGGGGGGGGGGGAGAATGCATATGGGCAGGCATTTGGTTAAGGCAGGGTTGGGGGAGGGAATGTGGAGTGGTGGGAAAGTCCTACGGGCTACTCATGCCCGTGCCACTTCTTGTGTGGCTTAATCTTCATCAATCTGCTGGGCAAGTAGCAGGTGTGATATGGGCTTTGTGGGAGGGATGCTGTCTGAAGGGTGTTGTAGGGAGGCGTTTTGGCGAAGGGCGGGTAGGAGGGGAGAGGCTGGCAGCTCATGTGTAGGGGTGGGACTGCATGGATGACAGGGGGCAATCTTGGAGAGGTGTTAATGGGAGGGGGGGGGGGTTACTGTGTGGGAGACTGGTGGGAGTGTACATAGGTGGGGGCTCCTGTGTGGTGGGTGCTTTAGTGTGGACAAGTGAGGGGGGGGGGGGCTCTGTGTTGGCTAGGGGGGGGGGCGGTTAGTGTGCATGGGGACGGGTGGGGGCTCTGTGTTGTCGAGGGATAGAGGTGTATTCACCTAGTTGTGCTATCCCCATTCATATATACACACACACACAGAAAGTAGTCCGTAATAGCTGTTTAACTCCCAGGTACATATTTACTGCTAGATGAACAGCTACATCAGGATGAAAGAAACTCTGCCCATTTGTTTCCGCTGGCGCCGGGAATTGAACTCCAGACCACAGGACTACGTATCCAGCCTGCTGTTCACTCAGCCACGAGTGCCCGAATGGTGTGGACGAATGGGGGTGTGGATGGGTTGAGGGACTTATGAGGGATGTGTATCCACTGTACTGTTTGTTCCTGTGTACCCTGACTGTATCCACTGTACTGTATGTTCCTGTGTACCCTGACTGTATCCACTGTACTGTATGTTCCTGTGTACCCTGACTGTATCCACTGTACTGTATGTTCCTGTGTACCCTGACTGTATCCACTGTACTGTATGTTCCTGTGTACCCTGACTGTATCCACTGTACTGTATGTTCCTGTGTACCCTGACTGTATCCACAGTACTGTATGTTCCTGTGTACCCTGACTGTATCCACTGTACTGTATGTTCCTGTGTACCCTGACTGTATCCACTGTACTCTATGTTCCTGTGTACCCTGACTGTATCCTCTGTACTCTATGTTCCTGTGTACCCTGACTGTATCCACTGTACTCTATGTTCCTGTGTACCCTGACTGTATCCACTGTACTGTATGTTCCTGTGTACCCTGACTGTATCCACTGTACTCTATGTTCCTGTGTACCCTGACTGTATCCTCTGTACTCTATGTTCCTGTGTACCCTGACTGTATCCTCTGTACTGTATGTTCCTGTGTACCCTGACTGTATCCACTGTACTGTATGTTCCTGTGTACCCTGACTGTATCCACTGTACTGTATGTTCCTGTGTACCCTGACTGTATCCACTGTACTGTATGTTCCTGTGTACCCTGACTGTATCCACTGTACTGTATGTTCCTGTGTACCCTGACTGTATCCACTGTACTCTATGTTCCTGTGTACCCTGACTGTATCCTCTGTACTCTATGTTCCTGTGTACCCTGACTGTATCCTCTGTACTGTATGTTCCTGTGTACCCTGACTGTATCCACTGTACTCTATGTTCCTGTGTACCCTGACTGTATCCACTGTACTCTATGTTCCTGTGTACCCTGACTGTATCCACTGTACTGTATGTTCCTGTGTACCCTGACTGTATCCTCTGTACTGTATGTTCCTGTGTACCCTGACTGTATCCACTGTACTCTATGTTCCTGTGTACCCTGACTGTATCCTCTGTACTGTATGTTCCTGTGTACCCTGACTGTATCCACTGTATTCTATGTTCCTGTGTACCCTGACTGTATCCACTGTATTCTATGTTCCTGTGTACCCTGACTGTATCCACTGTATTCTATGTTCCTGTGTACCTTGACTGTATCCACTGTAATGTATTTGTTGATTGTTGTGCTAGTTTATTGTGCACCCCATATTTATCCTGTGAGCGGTAGCGCAAAAGCATTACAGAGGGCACAAAAGGTCTTTATCAGACCTCATCTTATATTATTACATAAACAATTTCATCTATCCTTCACACCTTATAGTTACATATCAGCTAGTTACACTGTTTGTTCCTGTGTACCCTGACTGTATCTACCGTACTGTTTGTTACTGTGTACACTGACTGTATCCACCTTATTGTATGTTCCTTTGGACCTTGACTGTATCCACTGTACCTGTATGTTCCTATCTAATGTGATTATCTGCTGTATCAATAAAAAAATAATGTTCTGATAGATTTAATTTTACATTCATTCATTCATAATTCAATTATATTTTTATTTATATACGTTTACGATTATTTCTGACTTTTCATTCGTGTTCTTTAAGAATAAATCACAAAGAAAACGGATAATAAACTCCCTGTCGCGTGGACTGAAATATAGACCAAAGTAATGTTATCCTAATTCTGTGATACTCCTCATCCACTCTATGTGATACAATGTGATACTCCATTCTGTGATACTCCTCATCCACTCCATGTGATACAATGTGATACTCCATTCTGTGATACTCCTCATCCACTCCATGTGATACAATGTGATACTCCATTCTGTGATACTCCTCATCCACTCCATGTGATACAATGTGATACTCCATTTCGTGATACTCCTACCCTGGAGGGTAGGGAGTTGACTAAACACAGAGAATAACTTAAAATCCGTTTATTTACCCACATATATGTTACTGCAATTCCTAACCTAATGATTCTCTAATCTTGAGGCAATGATTCTGGATTTTCTATTGAATGTACAACTCAATACAAGACTTTACCTTAAAATATCTACAAACTCCCAGCCGATGTTCTGGCCTCCTAGGGATAGTAGTCCCAGCTGTCCTCACTAGCAGCCTCGTTGGGATAGTAGTCCCAGCTGTCCTCATTAGCAGCCTCGTTGGGATTGAAGGAAGTCGAGCAATATACCTCGTTCAATCTATTCAAAGCGGCCTCCCTAACTACTACTCATAAACCACTACCAGCTTTCTCACGAGACCAAAAGAACGCCTACTCCGCTCAATCGCAATCTATTGCGGGATTACCGTCAAAGTCGTGGGCCCTCGGCTAATCCTCCTTATCCCTACAATTCCCAGACCTGCTCTCGCAAGCAAAATTAACCCTGATAGCACCTGAGTGGTAATGGCACACGGGGCTGAACAATGTAATTATCAACAATGAACATTGTTCAACACCGCTGCTACCATTGTAATGGTACCAATAACTGGTACATACGTAAGTACCCAAATGAGCCCTGCTGTGTCTGAAATGGGACGTTAATTAACAGCTCGTTGTTCACCTTTTCTTGGACTATACCCATTGCTCAGTGATGTCTTGTAATACTCGGCGTTTAATCACCGAGTGCCATGGGTACAAAAACCACTTTTACTACCAGTGCAAATCCTAACAACCTGTAATATATCCAGACTACACAAAATAAATGTTAACACTGCAACCACCTCCTTCTCTGTACACACTGTATAATTAAGCTAATTGACTGCGAAGAAGAGATCAGCCAATTAGTCAGGAATCCTAAGAATTTGGATCCTTAATTAAATTGAAAAGGAGGGACTCCTTTTCTTTTCTTAAAATCAACTTACTCTAAGATGGCTTGCCCAATCAAAGGGAAATATTTACTATATGAGGATTGAAGAACTAGACGTTCTAGAGATAGAACCACGTGAATTATCCACAAACAAAATAGAATCGTTGACTCGGAAATCATTGGAGGGTAGGGAGTTGACTAAACACAGAGAATAACTTAAAATCTGTTTATTAACCCACATATATGTTACTGCAATTCCTAACCTAATGATTCTCTTATCTTGAGGCAATGATTCAGGATTTTCTATTGAATGTACAATACAAGACTTTACCTTAAAATATCTACAAACTCCCAGCCGATGTTCTGGCCTCCTAGGGATAGTAGTCCCAGCTGTCTTCACTAGCAGCCTCGTTGGGATAGGTTCCCAGCTGTCCTCACTAGCAGCCTCGTTGTAACAGTGGTCACACCTGTCCTCACTGGCCGCCTCCTTGGGATAGTGGTCCCACCTGTCCTCACTGGCCGCCTCCTGGGGATAGTGGTCCCACCTGTCCTCACTGGCCGCCACCTTGGGATAGTGGTCCCACCTGTCCTCAATGGCCGCCAAAAGCACACTCTCACGACCTAGCTTCTCTCTCCTACAAGCGAGCTAGCCAGCTGGCCTACAACGTTGCCATACATTATTAACAAGACTAATTATCAAGGCTAACTCCTATGCATTTGGCCAAATTAAGGGATTGAATCTTTACACTTAAATGATAGTTAATTACATGAACTACCTTGAACAAAGGTAGCTATTAAGTACAAAATTGAACAGTAACATGTATTTCTCTAGTTTAAAGAATTAAAAACGCCATGGAGCAGTGGCATCTACCGCACATGATAACATCTTGCCCTGAGATAAGGGTGACTCATTGCAATGTTGCAAAATCAATAAAATCAAAATCAACTTACTAAATAGAACAAAATCAACAAAAATCGACAACTCAGCGCAATCAACATATTCTCACTATGAGCTAATTAGTACCCTTACATATGTCAATATTACCTTAGGGGGCAGGAGCCTCAGTAGCCCAGCTGTGTGAGCGTCCTACGCGGCCTCGCAGTCCAGAGGCCGAGCCTCCGTGTGGCGATACTCCACTTATTTAGGAAGCTGTCGTAGCCCAGCTGGGGGAGCGTCCTCCGCGGCCTCACAGTCCAGAGGCCGAGCCTCCGTGTGGCGATACTCCACTTATTTAGGAAGCTGTCGTAGCCCAGCTGTGTGAGCGTCCTCCGCTGCCTCACAGTCCAGAGGCCGAGACTCCGTGTGGCGATACTCCACTTATTTAGGAAGCTGTCGTAGCCCAGCTGTGGGAGCGTCCTCCGCGGCCTCACAGTCCAGAGGCCGAGCCTCCGTGTGGCGATACTCCACTTATTTAGGAAGCTGTCGTAGCCCTGCTGTGGGAGCGTCCTCCGCGGCCTCACAGTCCAGAGGCCGAGCCTCCGTGTGGCGATACTCCACTTATTTAGGAAACTGTCGTAGCCCAGCTGTGGGAGCGTTCTCCGCGGCCTCGCAGTCCAGAGTTCCACCAAACAAGACTGAAATACTACTTTGTGTAGTTCCAAGGGTTTTTATAGCCGGGGAAAAGGGTTGTAGATATAAGGTCCCACAGCCTGTAAAGTGTCCCTGATGGCTTGCGTCTCAAATAGCCTCTGACAACCAATTCCAGCTCCTGGCCTGCACGTGTGGCTCAGGCCTGGTGGAGCTGCTTCTACCAACAGGAGAAGGGGGAAGGTGGATCTCTGGCGCCTTAAAACCAGTTGCTTTGGGCAGATGGGACTCGTTAGTCTGGGAAGGCAGCTCATCTAGGGGAAGGAAAAACCCAGAATTCAAACCTCTGCTGTCTTGTGGTTAAACCCACTCATGGGAAAGACTTCGGGAGTCAACCCTGAGGAAAAATCCAGAGTCGGAGAACCTAGGGCAGTTTACAGCTGTTTACAGCTACAGTCTGGTAACTCCTGCGACGACACTGGTGCTAAGCCTATCGGCGCCTGCCCTTCCCTTGGATCACATCGGTGGCGTGGAGAGGGTGGATCTGCTGCATGGGTAACAGCTGGTCCTCAATAATTACTGCCCAAGCCTGTGCCCTGGAGAGGACACTCCAGCATCGCCTGGGTGATGGCTTAACACGGGAAGGGACAGTTACCGGTGATAAGCCTACCACTCAATTGGCGTAGAGTGGGGCGCCAGGGGTTGCTTCCGTCGGTGTAATGAATGAATGAATGATATACAGGAGAAGATGCCCATGGGGCGAGCCTTGAAGTGGGGACAGCTGAAGAGAAGTCGGTGAGCGGAAATGCTGAAGTTGAAGAGAAAAGTGCCAGGGCTTGACCCAGCTGCGTGTCTTTAGTTGATGCTGAAAGCAACAACATCTGGCTAGGCTGAGAGACGGGTCAGAAAGGCGGCAGTGGCAGTGCTTCTTCATTCAAGGTAGAGACAGTCTATCTTCAGGTGGTGTCGTCTTACTTCTTTTTTCTTCCTTCTTCTTCTTGCTTCTATTTCTTCATGCTTCGTGTAGTCATTTGATGTTTCTTGTACTCATGATAGTCATCAGAGAAGGGCTTTGGGGCCCAGTAAGGATTCGTCGCATTCCGTAAAGATTACGGTATTTACAAGAAAAGAGTCCACTTCAGCTTCTGGGTACTTCTGTCGGCGGAATGTTGCTAAAGATATGCTACCTGGAACAAAAAGTTCCAAGTTGTCTGTCGGTGGGAGAAATCATCTGATTTCATAGAACAGCTACTGCCCACCTCAAGCTGGGGAGCCCCCACCCAATAAGGTGCTATCCCGCCACGGTCCGCCTGCTCCACTGGGTGCGTGGGGCTTAGGCCACAATCCAATAAGCGGATCGTCAACCATGCACCAGGCAAAAGAAAACAAACACATAGCCACCCAGCTCTCAAACTGGGCACATGGAATGTAAGGACCATGACACCGGGTCTCTCGGAAGATCTACTGGAAGTGAACAACGCCCACAGAGAGCTGTGATCAACAATGAACTACGCAGGCTCCAGATGGACATAGTTGCCCTCCAGGAGACACGTCTTCCCGCGACTGGCAGCATATGGAAGAAGGACTTTACCTTCTGGCAGGGCAAACCACCAGAAGAGATAAGGGAGCATGGCGTTGGCTTTGCCATCAAGAACAGGTTGTTAGGGTCCATAGTACCGCCCACGGAGGGGTCTGCATGGATCATCAAACTTCAGCTTCATACAGCAGCAGGAATGGTCAGCCTCATCAATGCCTATGCACCAACACTGACCTCCTCTACCGAAGCGAAGGACGAGTTCTATGATGACCTCGGCCTAACTCTGAGAGACATACCTCAACAAGAGTCAGTGTTCCTCCTGGGAGATTTTGATGCAAGAGTTGGTTCTGATCACAGCTCTTGGCCTTCCTGCCTGGGCCAGTTTGGATTTGGGAAGATGAATGATGTTGTAATCCACAAGTTAGTAGGAATTATTAGCTAGAGGATCATTACTACAACACTTAACGAATGATGATTGGAAGTACATGTAAGTAGACAGACTATGGATCACATATCTAAGAAAGGTCAATGGATTAAGACCGAAGCTGTTTAGCCAAATTAATAATTCCTGGAAAGAGGAATTATTCTTCGTCAGGCTTCTAGGATCAAGGTTACCACTCTAGGGATAAGGTTAATCGGATTATACCTTCCTTGAGAGGCGGGGTGAAATGTTTGAGGCCATGGCTGACTGGAGTCAGTCTTGTTGTGGGAGTTGAACTGGCAAGTCCTCCGAGGTCTCCGTTTGCGGCAGCAGCGAAGTGTAGCAGACAGCTATGCGAGAGCCTGTTGTGATCTTAGTGACCAAGTTAAGTCTGCAGTATGTGAGTATTGAATGAAAGACTAACCGGGTGTGGAGCGTTGTAGTAATCATTCCGTATTAGGGACTTAGGCGGAAGTTACGAGTGTGTGTGGTGATCGCGGAGGTCAAGTGGTCTATGGGTATTGGAAGTGTATTGACCTAATAGAGTATGTTAATATGTATTTATTTGTTAGAGTCTTTTCTTTGTAATTAAATGACAAAACACGACGGCCTTTAAATACCTTCCATATGTTCATTCATTGTGTTCCAGTACAAACCGAGTGGTACGCCTCAAGGGTCTGGTGTGTGTAGAGTATAGGTGGTAGTAACGGTTGCTGAGGCAAGGTGTTATGTGTGGTGTAATCGCTGTGTTCGGAATGAACCGGGGTTCAGCGTCACGACATATTTGGTGGCAGCGCAAACAGGTTTTGGAACACTGTGAGAGATGAAGGAAGTGTGTTACTGGTTTAGTTGGTGAGGGAATGTTCGGGAATTGGTAGACGTCGGGTTGTGTTCAGGACGGTGGATATTGGGGTGAGGAAGGGAAGGTATGTGGGCCAGTGAGTGGCCATAGTGGGGTGTGGGGCCAAGGTGTGTGGCCAAGTGGAGTGGCCACGTTGTGCGGCAGGGAAAGGTCTCCTAAGGGGTGGAAACAGTAGTGTGGGGAACTGATAAGTGACGTTGTTAATGGTGGCTTAAAATTATAAGTGATTCTAGTGAGATTAAGGGAATAAGGCCAAGTAAGGTTACTGTACGGTAAAGCGTCAAGATGGTTCATACACGAGCACATAAGGGGCGAGTAGCCATGACGGGTACAGGTAGTAATAGGGGCGCCAGTGGCCAGGCCACGAGTAATGTCGGTCAGGGTGAGAGTGGTGATAACACGGCGGCATTGCTTACGGCGCAGGCGGCAGCGTCAGAGACAATTGGGCAGGTTGCACAGTGGTTGAAAAATGTGTTGAGCACGCATGAGACGACTAATGCAGGACCTCAGGTATATGGAGACATACCCACGTTTTGGGGCGCCAAACGGGATTCGAAAGGTCAGTTACTGACGGATATTAGAACATTTTTCTTTTCTCTAGAGAAGGCGACTAGTGTGGGGTCATGGTCGGATCAGGCAAAGATTGCATTGGCATATTCCAAGGTGAAAGGGGAAGCAAAGACCCTGCTCAACTCGGCGGAAATTAGAGAAATAAATAGTTATAGCGAGTTTAAGCAGGAACTGATAGATCATTACGATGTGCAGCACGATGCAGTAGAACTAAAGGCTCAGTTAGCTGCACTTAAACGAGAACCAGGGGAACAATTAAGGGCGTTTGGCCATAGAATAAGACTCTTGGGTGATGTGATTGAGCGGACGGAAACGCAGTTCACGGGGGTAGTAAGAGATTCTATGCAACGGAGTGTTTTTTTCGGTGCATTACCGCGGGAAAGTGCGTTACACTGCAGGGAAGCTAAGTCCTTTAAGGAAGCGGTGAAACATGCAGTGTTTTGGGCGGAGAATAGCCCGACACATAAACTGACAGAGGATGACATTTTCAAGGAAGTGTCCCCTAAGGAACAGGCAAATCTTGCAGACACGCAAGAGAGACAGGCTCAGCTCTGGGCCCCAGTAGCTCAGCCAGTGGAGGATGGACCCGCGGCGGGGGTCACACATTCCAAGGGCAAGGGGCGAGGTGCTCCTCGACGTAACAATAATAAGGGCTGGGAGCCAAGCGTGTTCCAGGGACACAATACGAGTGGGGTGTCGTGGGGACCCCATCAGGGTACTAGTGGGCAGCGAGGAGGCTATAATCAAGGGGCACGTGGAGGCAGGTTCACTCCTGCTCCACCACGATACACGCCTGCTCAGGGAGCAACAGGAATGTACCACCAGAACCAGGGTACCGGTAGAGGGTATCCCCGGGGGACGGGGTACACTGCAGGTAAACACGAGCCAGACCGACCTAAGCAGACAAAAGTGTGTAAGCTGTGTGGTGACGGTAGTCACGTGGCCTGGCAGTGTAAGCTTTTTGTTCCGCCTAATTACCCAGTGTGTACAGTAGGGGGGGACGAGCTCCCATGACCTATAAAATGCTCCTATACGGCATGCGTCTCAAATAGCCTCTGACAACCAAGTCCAACTCCTGGCCTGCACGGGTGGCTTAGTCTAAGTCCGGCGGAACTGCTTTTACCGACAGGAGAAGGGGCGAGGGCGTGCCTCTGGCGCCTTAAAACCAGCTGCTCCGGGTAGATGGGACTCGATAGCCTGGGAAGGCAGCCCATCTAGGGGAAGGAAAACCCTGATTTTAAACCTCCGCTGCCTTGCGGCCATACCCTTGTTTTTGGGAAGGCTTCAGGAGTCAACCTCGAGGAAAAATCCGGAGTTGGAGCCCCTAAGGCAGTTCGTTGTTGACGTCGACCTCGTTCTGGCAGCTCCTGCGACGTTGCTGGAACCATGCGTATTGGCATTTGCCTCTCTATTGGATAATTTCAGCAACGTGGAGAGGGGGGACCTGCTGCATGGATAACAGCTTCTCCTCCATATCTACCTACCCAGGCTTTGCGCCCTGGAGAGGACACTCCAGCTTCGCCTCACAGCGTCGAACCAACACGGGAAGCGACAGTCTACCGGTTTTAAGTCTTCTGCTCGATTGGCGAAGAGTGTGACGCCAGGGGTTGCTTCCGACGGTGGGAGGGGTCATCGCGCCCCACTGGGCAGCTACCGCCCGCCTCAAGCTGGGCAAACCCCAGCCAATAAGGTGTTGCCTCGCCACGGTCCGTTAACCTCACTGGGTGCGTGGGGTTTAGGGTGAAAACTGACAAGCGGCCCGACAACTTTGCACCAAGCAATACCAAACCAAAGAAGAAAATATCAACTGCCCTAAAGCTGGGCACATGGAACGTCAGGACACTGACACCAGGTTTCTCTGACGACCTGCAAGAAATCAATGACGCCCGAAAAACAGCAATCATCGATAGGGAGCTGAGCAAGCTGCAGATGGATATTGTTGCTCTCCAAGAGACCAGGCTCCCAGGATCAGGATCTGTGAGAGAGAGGGCCTTCTCTTTCTTCTGGCAAGGAAAACCTCCAGATGAGACCAGAGAACATGGTGTGGGATTTGCCGTCAGGAATGCACTGTTGGGACACATTATGCCACCGATGGGGGAAACCGAACGAATTCTGTCTCTGCAACTGTACTCCCAAACAGGACCAGTCAATGTAATTAGTGCATATGCACCAACCCTGACTTCTCCAGCAGAGGCAAAGGAAAAATTCTACGATGACCTCAACAGAGTCATTGCGAGAATCCCTGTAAAGGAGCCACTGTTCATCCTCGGCGACTTCAACGCCAGAGTGGGTGCCGAGCACAACATTTGGCCCACTTGCCTGGGTCAATTCGGCATAGGAAGGATGAATGAGAACGGGCAACGTCTGCTAGAACTCTGCTGCCTTCATGGTCTTTGTGTCACCAACACGTTCTTCGGCACAAAGCCTCAACACCGAGTATCTTGGAGACACCCCAGATCCAAGCACTGGCACCAGCTTGACCTGATTCTTACCAGGCGTGCAAGTCTACCCAGCGTCAAGATTACGCGTAGCTACCAGAGTGCTGTCTGTGACACCGACCACTCCCTGGTATGTAGCAGGGTCAAGATGCAACCAAAGAAGATTCATCACTCGAAAAAGGCGGGCAGACCTCGCATCGACACCACCAAGACCCGCAACCAGGACAAGGTGGAAGATTTTGCACACGTGCTCGAGGAAGCTCTTCCTGGCCCAGCTGGGGTCACTGCCTGTAAAAGATGGGAGCACTTCAGAGACGCTGTGTTCAACGCTGCCATTTCCACCTTTGGCAAGAAGACCAGCAGGTCGGCAGACTGGTTCGAGGCTCACTCGGAAGAGATGACACCTGTAATCGAAGAGAAGAGAAACGCCTTGGCAGCCTACAAAGCCTGCCCAAGTCGGCGCAACTTACAGATCCTTCGGGCCGTCCGCTGCAAAGTGCAGCAGAGCGCCAGGCGATGTGCCAACAACTATTGGCTCCAGCTCTGCTCCCAGATACAGACTGCAGCGGATACAGGCAATGTAAGGGGAATGTATGACGGCATCAAGCAGGCCCTTGGCCCAATCCAGAAGAAGACCGCTCCTCTGAAATCTGCCACTGGCGAGGTGATTCAGGACCAGACACTGCAGCTGAAGCGCTGGGTCGAGCACTACTCTGAGCTATACGCCAGGGACAATGTGGTCACCGAAGATGCCCTGAGCGCCATTGAGTGTCTGCCTGTGTTAATGGAGCTCGACAGTGAACCGACCCTGGAAGAACTCAGCGATGCCCTAGACTCCCTTGCTTCTGGTAAAGCTCCTGGCAAAGATGGCATTCCTGCTGAGACGTTGAAGTGCTGCAGAGGTAGCCTGCTCATGGAGCTGCACGAAATTCTCTGCCTCTGCTGGGAAGAAGGAGAGGTGCCACAGGACATGAGGGATGCCAACATCGTCACACTGTATAAGAATAAAGGTGACAGGGGCGACTGCAACAACTACCGTGGAATCTCCCTCCTCAGTATTGTCGGAAAGCTGTTTGCTCGAGTCGCATTGAAGAGGCTCCAAGTACTTGCAGAGAGAGTTTATCCAGAATCACAATGTGGATTCAGAGCTGGCAGGTCCACCATCGACATGGTCTTTTCCCTCAGACAACTGCAGGAGAAATGCAGGGAACAGAAGCAGCCACTCTTTGTAGCCTTCATAGACCTGACGAAGGCCTTCGACCTCGTCAGCAGGGATGGCCTGTTCAAGATCCTCCCCCAAGATCGGATGCCCACCCAGGCTCCTCAGCATCATCAGATCTTTCCATGAGAACATGAGGGGCACCGTGGTCTTTGATGGCCTAACATCAGGCGCCTTTGACATCCGAAGTGGAGTAAAGCAGGGCTGCGTACTGGCTCCAACCCTATTCGGGATTTTCTTCGCAGTTATGCTGCGGCACGCCTTCGGATCTGTCACGGAAGGCATTTACCTCCGGACCAGGTCGGATGGGAAGCTCTTTAACCTCGCCAGGCTGAGAGCCAAGACAAAGGTTCGGCTGAGGTTTCTGCGCGACTTCCTCTTTGCCGACGACGCAGCAGTCACTGCCCACTCAGCTGAAGACCTCCAACGGCTCATAACCCGCTTCAGCGAGGCCTCTCAGGCTTTCGGACTCACCATCAGTCTGAAGAAAACACAAGTCATGGGACAAGGAGTGGACTCCCCACCTGACATCGGCATCTCTGATTCCAAACTGGAAGTTGTTCACGACTTCGTGTACCTGGGCTCCACAATCTCTGACTCCCTCTCTCTTGATACGGAGCTAAACAAACGCATCGGTAAGGCATCTACTACCATGTCCAAACTGACAAAGAGAGTGTGGGCCAACAATAGGCTGACTGAGTATACTAAGATTCAGGTTTACAGATCCTGTGTCCTGAGCACTCTCCTTTATGGCAGTGAGTCTTGGACACTCCGTGCCCGTCAGGAAAGACGGCTGAATGCCTACCACATGCGCTGCCTTAGACACATCTTGGACATCACCTGGCAGGACAAGGTGACAAACAACAACGTCTTGGGGAGAGCAAGAATCACCAGCATGTACACAATGCTGAAACAGAGACGAATGCGCTGGCTCGGGCACGTTGTGCGAATGGGCGACGGCAGGATCCCCAAGGATCTCCTGTATGGAGAGCTGAGGCAGGGAAAGCGTCCAGTAGGCAAGCCCCAGCTACGGTACAAAGACGTATGCAAAAGGGACCTGAAAGCCATGGATGTCGATCTTGCTATATGGGAGACACTGGCTGCAGACCGTTCAGCCTGGAGGCAGTCTGTTCAACGAGGTCTCTCCAAGTTCGAGGAGTCACTTGCCAAGGAATCGGAGGCAAAGAGACAGAGAAGGAAAGCCGGTAACCAGGAAGACAGACCAGAATCGGACTTCGTTTGTGCTCGGTGTGGGATGGACTGCCACTCTCGGATTGGCCTCATCAGTCACACCAGACGCTGCACCAGGATTGACAACTAGGGCGCAACTCCATAGTCTCCCGAGACTGAAGGATGCCTACTACTATTACAGTAGGGGGTGGCGGACAGTGGTTGTGTACCGTCGGGTCGGGTCATCCCATAAAGGTGCATTTACGGTTAAAGGGCACTATCTATACAGCTTTGGTGGACACCGGTGCTTCCGTGTCCATCATGAGTCGTAGCGTGTTAGGATCAGACGTCAGGCTGGTACCTAACAACAGGAGATTAACGGCGGTGGGGGATAATGCGTTGCGGGTGTTGGGTGAGACAACTGTGGATTTCCAGCTAGAAGATAGATGGTTTAAACATAGTTTTGTAGTAATACAGGATATAGGGCTGAAACATACCAACATTATCTTGGGAATTGATTTCCTCGAAAAATACTCATGTACCATATCGTTCAGCGCAAGGGGGAATAAATTGGTATGTGGGGGTCAAGCGGTAGACGTTAACAAGGTGAGGAGTAGAGAAGGAGTAGCAGTAGTGAGGGGTAACTGTGGTAACTCTGCTGGGGACCAGAATATACAGTGGGCAGTCACGGTACCCAAGGATGTCACCATTCCGGGAGAAGCATCCTTAGTGATTAAAATGGCATGTAAAGCCAAGGGAGTAGACGTTGTGCAAATTGAGCCATTGGATAATCCAACAGGGTTGGTGATAATGGAGACTATTGAAGACATAAATGAAGGGGTAATTCGGTTGAGGGTTTTTAATCCCTCTCGGTGGCCAGTCACCTTGAGTAGGCATACACAGGTAGCGTGGGGGCACCCTGTGGAGGAGATTATTGCAGCCATGTCAGTAAGCCAGAGTGAGGGCGACGAGGATAGAATGGATAAATTAATGGGAATAGTGGATAGGATGTCCATGGAAAGGGAGGTTAAGGAAGCCTTAAGGGGCTTAGTCAGGGAGTTCCCGGATGTTTTTGCGTTGAGAGGGGAACCCCCAGGGTGCATTACTCAAGGAGCACATAGAATTGACGTAGAGGGCGCACATCCAGTATATACGAGAGCATATAGCATACCAGTGGCCCACCAGAGGGAGGTGAAAGAGGAGATAAGCCAGCTAAGGGAGCATGATATCATTGAACCATCCAGTTCACCGTGGCACAGCCCTCTTGTAGTAGTCAGGAAAAAGAATGGGGGAGTGAGGTTATGCGTAGATTTCCGCAGAATAAACAAGCTGACGAAAGACGAAGCATACCCATTACCTAACATACAGGACACATTGACACACTTGAAGGGTACACAATATTTTACCACATTAGACCTACTCAGTGGGTATCACCAGATACCGCTGGAGGAAGAGTCGAGGGAAATCACAGCGTTTAGTGCGTGCAACGAGCTCTGGCAATATAAACGACTTCCTTTCGGGTTGAAGTCAGCACCTGCTGTGTTCAGTAGGCTAATGATGAGTGTATTATCGGGGTTGATAGGTCCCACAGCGTTGCTGTACCTCGATGACGTAATCGTGCTGGGAAAGTCATTAGAGGAGCACATGCATAATTTGAGGAAACTCTTGCTAAGGCTGAGGTCACACAACCTCAAAGTGAATTTCGAAAAATGCAGTTTTTTTGGAGAATCGGTAACATTCCTGGGTCATACAGTGGGCCGGATGGGTATCAGTCCATTGCCAGATAAAACCAGGGATATTCAAGAGTTCCCAGTTCCACAGAACAAGAAAGAGTGCAAATCTTTCCTGGGGTTGGTTAGCTATTATCGGCGATTTATTAAAGATTTTTCAAAAATTGCAAGACCATTACATCAGATCAGTGGACTTGCAGAGTTCGTGTGGGGGAAGGAACAACAGCAGGCGTTCCAGGTACTGAGGGCTGCTGTCAGCTCTCGCAGTATCTTGGCGCACCCAGATTTTAGCAAACCGTTTCTGGTGTATGCGGATGCTTCTGGAGCAGCGATAGGTGGTGTGGTAGCTCAGGTGGATGAGCGAGGACGGGAGCGTCCCATTGCATTTTGTTCCCGAGTACTATGTCCTGCAGAGAGGAACTATAGTACGATTGAGAGGGAAGCGCTAGCGATCACATTCATATTACAACGGAACCGGTACATCTTGCTTGGACATGAAATTTGGCTCAGAAGCGATCACAAACCCCTTAAGTATGTGTTCGAGTCCAAGGAGCCTTGTCAGCGACTGGCACGGTGGGTTACCTCGCTCTCAGAGTTTAACATTACAAACTTTGAACATGTACCAGGGAAAAGCAATGTGGTCGCTGACGCGTTGCCAAGGTGTCACAATGTAGCAGTGGTGAGTGAAAGGGGGGAGGAAGATGTGTCGTGGAATGTGAGGGATGTTACCTATCGTTCGTTACGGCTCGTGACCCTACAGCAGCCAAGCTTTAATTACGTCTAGGGATATCACTGCTGCTCTCTAAAGCGGGTCACCAGTATAACCCCTTGATAAGTAATGAGCGCATAAATAACAATCTTCCTTTAGGACTGAAGAATAGATACAAAATATTATATAGATATATATTCAAGACAGTATAATATAAAAACACAGATGGTCAAGTAACTTATACAACAAACGAAAGTATTGTCATATCACTAAATATAACAAAATAAACTATGGCACAAAATGAATGTACAGACTTATCTCCCACATGTTACTCTCCTGGTCCCGTATCAGCTACTGAACTCACGCTCTGTCGCTACCCACATTCTCACCTCCCGTCTGCCTCATCCCAGGATGAGGGATGGAAACTAAGGACTTTTTAATATTTAAAACTAATTGAACAACCACTTGTTCTCAAAACACACAAGAATGCAAATTACAGATAATAGTTACTTACAAAATATATAAGTATAATGCCACCTGTTTAATTACAGAATATAAACAATTACCTAACTAAATAAAAGTGACATCTGGAACTCTCAACTGAACAGGTCCAGCTTTCCCGTATCAATCAGGTAATAGACGTGTGCAAAGGCAACCGCGCTCCTGTCCACTGACGCTGCCACACCACACGATAATTTACTAAAACACAATGTGTGTACATATACAGGCAATGATATAATGGAAACAAAAATGCTATTTCAAATTTATATACGTATTCTGCTAGGAGTACGTAACACTTCCACCTCCAAGAAAAAAAATGCAATAGATTGAAGATCAATGGCATTTTTTCAAAGTAAAATGTATGACACTTGAGATTTATGGTATTAATTACACCAAACATGTATAAGTAATAAGAACACATTTCTGGACAAAAATGAAAACACTCCAAATATAGTCTTACAGGAAACTCAGAAATTTCAGTCTTATGACTATGTTCTACATATGTGTCACTGGAGTATGCAAATTTATCTCTCCAAGGTACTATCTCATTTATTTCACTTTGTTTCAGATCATATTTCACACTCCTATCTACAACAGTATCATTAGTAGCATGAATAGAATTGTCAATAAAGGTAGCTGCTTTCACACAGTTATCATGGCAATTTAGCTTTTCATATGTTTCTACTATTTCTCCAAGATCAGTTCCGTATTTCCATCTGATCCCTTTTCCACATGGTGAATTTTTCCAAGACACACTCCATTTCCCATTACTCCCTTTTTCTGGAGCTGAACTGCTTAATTGAAGCTGACTGGATGTTGAGTAGATTTGGGACTTCTCCTGGGTATGCTCTGACACAGACATCTGCTCTTCATCACTCTTGATCCTCTGTGGAACACATACTCTCGCCCAATGGATACTAAAATTAGAGAAATTAGCATTAAACCTCACAATTAGGCATAAGACTTTCCCCTTCATAGAACCTTCCAAAACACAAGACACCGACTTAGCAAACCTTTGACCTTCCAACCAAGAAATGCAACCCAAGATAAGTGCAAAGACTACCTGATCGAACTGACTCAGATGATCCATAAGGAACACAGAAATCAATTGCCTCATAACTCTGTCATAACGATCAGTGAAAGAAAACAGGCATATGCCTAGGCACCATATCTCAATCATAACTCCGAAGACAAGTTCACACCCCCTGATGGTGAACTTGAACACAATACACACTTTCATCAACCGTCTAGTCTTCCAAAAGACTAAATAAAACATGCCGAAAACTTTACAACCCTCACCATCACTTCCCAAGTGATTTACGTCTGATGACAACCAATCAACCAAGAGGTTTAAGGGTCTTAACATCTTGAAGATGAACAGCTGATTACCTGGGAAACGCCCAAGGACAATCTGAAACCCTTCACAATGATTAACACTAGGTAGGATAACCTTATCCTCCAACTTGAAATACACACCTGGAGCCTCAAACATCTGCTCCCCAGTATGATTTAATCCTTCACCCACAATATGACTCTGAAAGTCAACCCCACACTTGAGTGGAACATACACTTTTATCACTCGTGCATCAAAATTAACTGGATCTGAATATAGAGACACTGCTCTAGCATAACTCACCACTTCCTCAGAACTGGATGCACAACCTACTTGAGTAAACTCTCTCTGCTCAACCACAAGGCTTGACAAAGATGTCCCACAGTCCATTACTTCACAAGAAAATGGCTCCTGCAGAATAAAAGTAGATTTCAACATCCTACACACACTCTGACTCAATGTACACAATGAGAAATACTTACTCCACATAGAATAAGAATCACAACTCCGCAACTTAGATCCAAATGCTACTTTACCACTCTTAATGATTTTACCAAAATTTCCTCCCATGACTTCTGGAGCTGCTTGGAGTACTGTCTGCTCACAATCAATAATATCACTACCAAGCTGGGTCACATCCTCACAGACAACTGAAGAGGGAGGCTCAATGGGTCTCCATCTACTCAACAGAAGCTGATCCTCTGGCTGCTTTCCCACACTCTCCAAAACTGGATCTACAGTACAGACTGTCTCCTTGCTTCTCTCTGAAATCTTAGGGTCAGTTCTACTCAAAGCACTTAAATGAAGGGAATCTGAAACGAGCGGGCAAGTAACAGGTAGTTTGACCTCCTCCCCTATTATATCACCTTGACTAGGGTGAGGCGGGGCCTCCACAACGGACTTACTCTCGACAACTGATTCTAAACTTGGAGTGAGCGGGAATACTTCTGCCAACCCGACATCTTGTCCTAAACCATTCACTTGGCTGGAATACAGAGTCGTGGCTTTTAAGTTTCTCTCAACTCCTGGCACAACGTTCGTAGTGAGCGGGCAAGACAATGGTACATGGACATCCTTTCCCAATTTATTGGAATAAAGCAGAGTCATAGTATCAGGCTTACTCTCAACAACTAAATCAGCCACACAGGAATCTGGAACAACCACATCCCACTTCTCCACTGAAGGGGTACTGGTTACTGGAACAAATGCTTGAGTAACAACATCAGAACTGACAACTGGATTTATATTAGTACTGACATCAGCACAGGTAGAATGGACAAAACCATCTTCTACAACAGGTTCATTCATAGAACTAACTTCAGCACAGGCAGAATAAACATGGTCTGCAACTGGCTGTTTACACAAACGGGGATCAATCTCACCCACAACATGATTTATGGCCACATCATTACCCAATATAACATCCACACCTGGGATGGGCAACTGTGTACTAACACCCACAGTGCATAAACTTGGTGTAATGGTGGATCTGAAATTAATGTCTATTAGAGGTACAGTTTTACATCCTGCAACACTCTGAAGAACAACAAACTTTCCAGTATCTCTCTTTTCAACATCAGAAAGAATACTGGATGAAATTATGGTTTGGGAAGCACCTGTATCACGAAGAATAACCACTGGCTTCCACTTCCCATTAATACACAAAACTTCACCTGAAGACATATATGGTGAATACTGTTTCACCCAATTGGGGTTTACAGTTACATGTTTATTAGTAAGTTTATTTTGCACACCTCTGCAATAAATGAGACGAGTTGGTCGTAACTCAGGGTGCAATATAAAACATGAATGAATTCCATGGCCTTTTCTCTTACAATGGGAACAGGACCTTACAGTGGACACACTGGTAGAACCAACTGTAGGTTTAGAAATAACCTTATTATTATTTGACATTCCTGACAAGGAAGTAGCAGGGTTAGGTTTTGTAAGAGAAGAGCTCATGGGAGTAACTGGAGTACTAGGACGGGATGGATTCTGATAAGGAGTTCGGGGAGCATTATAATTTACTCTACGACTAGACTTAGGTGAAGTGGCCGTAAACTGGGCCTTAGTCAACAACTCATGCTCATCCGCAAGCTTTGACAGCTCATAAATGTCTGTTACATTCTTTTGTTCTGCCATAAAAGTAGACAACTGGTCTGGGAGACATGACAATACTTCTTCCATTATAAGAAGATTCTTTAAAGCATCAAAGTCAGTGACTGAAAGTGACTTTAACCATCTGTTAAAAAAATTCGTCTTCTGACGAGTAAAATCTGCTATTGTCTGATCACTTGTCCTCCTTAGATTTCTAAACTTTTGCCTGTGTGCCTCTGGATTTAACTGGTAAGCATTTAAGATGCTTTTCTTTACAAATTCATAATCAAAACTATGAGCGTCAGGTAGGGATGTAAAAACCTCCTGACTACGCCCCTTAAATTGAGACTGCATAATGGCTACCCACTGATCCCTTGGCCAGTTCATACTGATGGCAATTTTATAAAAATGTGCAAAGAAAACCTCAGGATCCTCCTCATTGAACTTGGGCAACTCTATATACTTATGCGTCCTTATGGGATTATTATCACTATTTATTGAAACATTACTAGTATTTCCATGCCCAGCTGCCATACGCTGTGTTTCAAGCCTGAAGTTAGTGTCAGCCATTTGTTGTTGAATCTCTAATTGCCTAGTTTGTTCCTCGGCTTGTTGCTTCTTTGTGGCTTCTATTTGCAACTGTACCTCAATTTCTAAACGTCTAGTCTCAAGCTCCCTCTGCTGAGCTTCAGCCTCTAATATTTGCTGTTGCTGTTGAGCTTCAATCTCTCTTTGACGAGCTTCAGCCTCTAATATTCTCTGTTCTTTTTGAGCTTCAAGCTTAGCATTGGCTATTTGCGCTTCTAACTCAAGACGCTTTAACGTCATCTGATCACTCGACTCCTCTTTTAACTCTTCTAGAATTTCTTCATCTAACTCTCCATTCTCAACAAAATGTGTCACAATGACTTTCAATATTTGGGCTTTAACCATTCTATTGTTGGCGGTCAAATCCAAATGATTTGCCATTTGTATTAACTCAGTCTTTTTAAGGCTCTGAATCCTTTCAAAGTCTGGGTGAGCCACCAACGCTGCAACTTTCTCCTCCATCGTTACTAACACTTGGCACTTGATTCACAAAAATAATTAAAACAATGGCACTGCACTACACTTCACTGTAAAATTGTCACCACACTGAAAATTCGCTTGGCCTCACTGCACAAACAAAATATATAGGATGACTTACCTCAAAATCGTGAAACGTTGTTACTTGACACACAGGAAAGCTTGCTTGGCACATGGAATAGTTCTTAAGAAACACACAGACACTTGACACAATGGTACCTAGGAAGGCAAGGTTAGATTAGCATAATTAAGGTTAAGTGGGAACAATATTTCCCGGCACAGGCCCCCATAACTCTTTGTTACCTATCGTTCGTTACGGCTCGTGACCCTACAGCAGCCAAGCTTTAATTACGTCTAGGGATATCACTGCTGCTCTCTAAAGCGGGTCACCAGTATAACCCCTTGATAAGTAATGAGCACATAAATAACAATCTTCCTTTAGGACTGAAGAATAGATACAAAATATTATATAGATATATATTCAAGACAGTATAATACAAAAACACAGATGGTCAAGTAACTTATACAACAAACGAAAGTATTGTCATATCACTAAATATAACAAAATAAACTATGGCACAAGATGAATGTACAGACTTATCTCCCACATGTTACTCTCCTGGTCCCGTATCAGCTACTGAACTCACGCTCTGTCGCTACCCACATTCTCACCTCCCGTCTGCCTCATCCCAGGATGAGGGATGGAAACTAAGGACTTTTTAATATTTAAAACTAATTGAACAACCACTTGTTCTCAAAACACACAAGAATGCAAATTACAGATAATAGTTACTTACAAAATATATAAGTATAATGCCACCTGTTTAATTACAGAATATAAACAATTACCTAACTAAATAAAAGTGACATCTGGAACTCTCAACTGAACAGGTCCAGCTTTCCCGTATCAATCAGGTAATAGACGTGTGCAAAGGCAACCGCGCTCCTGTCCACTGACGCTGCCACACCACACGATAATTTACTAAAACACAATGTGTGTACATATACAGGCAATGATATAATGGAAACAAAAATGCTATTTCAAATTTATATACGTATTCTGCTAGGAGTACGTAACAAGGGAGCTGATACGGAGTCAGGAAGGTCACCCCCTGTGGGGGGAGGTAAGGAAGTTTTTGAGGGGTCAGCGTGCGGAGTTGAGGAAGTCACTTCCAGCACCAGTGGATGAGTTTGTGGTTGAAGATGAGGTGTTGTATCATCTTGGTAGGGTTTCGGGTATACAGTCTGAACCAGTATACCAGGCAGTCTTGACACCGGAGTTCCAGAGGACTGCAATGTATCTGTGTCATAACATCCCAGCAGCAGGCCATGGAGGGGAGTCCAAGACGTTGCAGAGGGCACGTCAAAGGTTCTATTGGCCATCCATGGGTAAAGATATCAAGGTCTATGTAGCCTCTTGTGACAGTTGTCTGAGGTACAAGGCACATAGGTTGGGGGCGGAACCTTTGCGGAGGTGGCCGGAGGTGAATACTCCCTTCGAGAGAGTACACATAGATCTCATTGGGCCGCTACCACAAGCTCATTCAGGGGCGAGGTACATATTTGTAGCAGTGGATGCACTCACACGGTTCACTGTGGTGAGTGCCCTCCGTTCTAAGTCGGCAGAGGATGTGACCCAGGCCATGGTGGAAAGTGTGTTAACCAGGTTTGGGGCTCCTCAACAAGTTGTGTCAGACCAAGGGTCAGAGTTTATCAATCAAGTATTTCAAAGCATCGCGAGTGTGTACCAATTCAAACATACTCCAGTGCTGGCATATCGACCATCGGCGAATGGTTTGGTTGAAAGACACAATGCTGAAGTAATCAGTATTCTGCGGCATTTGGCTGCAGATGATGTGCTTGCATGGGATCAGAGTTTGTCGATGGTGGAGTCGGCGCTCAACACGGCGTTCAATAGGTCGGTGGGAGAAACCCCGGATTTTTTGTTGCATGGGTTCGATCCCCGACTTCCGTTCACGAAGTTCACAAGCAAGCAACCGCCATGCTATGCGTTAGACTTCAGAAGTGTTGTCTGTAGGCGAGCAACCAAGGCATTTGACTTGGTGAAACTACATTTAAGAAAGTCGACAGAGGTAGCAGAGGCATATTATAATGCGCGGAACAAGGTCCAAGCAAAGGTGATCAATGAAGGTGATAGGGTATTCGTGAAGCAGATGCACGCTCAGGCAGAAGGTAAGTTGGCACCCAAGTTTGTGGGGCCATGTCGGGTAATTAG
This sequence comes from Procambarus clarkii, assembly GCF_040958095.1. Lineage (NCBI taxonomy): Eukaryota > Metazoa > Arthropoda > Malacostraca > Decapoda > Cambaridae > Procambarus > Procambarus clarkii. The sequence continues at coordinate 31,416,884 of NC_091195.1, forward strand.
CAAAAAGAATGCAGAAGTTAAGGTTAAGGTGCTAAACACAGGGCATGTGTTCTCCTGTCACCCAGACCGCGTCTATACACTGACCGGTCAGGCAAGTGAGGAGCCATACCCTACGGGGAGTGTGCCAGGGGAGAGCACACCAGCGGCTGAGAACATAGGTAGGGGTACGAGGAGTTGGCAATCAAGGGTAGACAACACAGAACAGCCTTCGCAGGACCGGGGACAAGGTCCACAGGCGACGGTGACACATCGCTATCCGACCCGCTCTCGTGGGGTCATGAACACAGAAGCAGCATAGTATGTACTGAAGAGTAGTGCATGGCAATGGTAGTTTTTGTAGAGTGTGGGGTAGTGTGTAGAGTGTGGTGTGTAGTGGTGCATGGGCATGGTAGTTTTGTAGAGTGTGGGGTAGTGTGTAGAGTGCGGTGTTGAGTGGTGCATGGGCATGGTAGTTTTGTAGAGTGTGGGGTAGTGTGTAGAGTGTGGTGTAGAGTAGCATGTGTAGTGTTGTGGCGTTTGGACGCCTGGTATGGAGTGTGGTGTTGTGGAGTACATAGCGGCACAGGAGGCCAGGTGGTGGTGGGTACGGTGAGTATCAGTGTAATGAGGTCAGGTGCGTCAGGACGCAGAGCCTGGCTGTTGAGAGACGTGGTGTTATAATGAGGTCATCAGTGGTTGGGATGACCAGAGGTGATGGTGTGTCGGAGTGGGTAAGTGTTATGGATAAGATTATAATGTAGAATTTCAAAATTTCAGGTGTTGGTGGTTGCAGTGGGCGAGCCAAGTAGATATACTAATTTCTCATTAATTAAGTTGTTACAGGAATCTCGCTAGAAGCGAGCCAGTGGCAGTATGATGCTTTAGTGACATTAGTTGTGAAATTATTTTAATGAGGTATTTATTGTGATAATGTATGTGTATGTATATACTGTATATTACCTCATCGGCACCATTACTGAGTGTTAGGCTTGAGAAGGTCCCCCGGGATCATGTCACAGAGCTTCAGGTAGAGTAGAAGGGAAGCTATGAGGCTACACTCAGTTATTCTAGAAAAAAAGGGGGAGGAAGTGAAGCAAACGTGACGTTATAGGCGAAATTCGCCCCCTGACATCAAAGCAGGGATATGGGCCAGCTGCAATGGCTTTGCAGCTGCGCTCAGGCTATATACGGGGAGAGAGTAAGGAGCCGAGGGGGTTATGTAATAATGGGATCGAGCCAGGGGGCTCCGAGGGAATATTTTGCAGGTACAGCGGTCGGGAAGGTGTGAATACAGGTGGACACACTCTGGGTGGATGGGCCTAGACCAGAGAGCTGTGAGGGATCTACAGCGTTCTGGGATTGGTGCCCTGGAACGAGACGTCAGCACAGACCCAAGGGAACATGACCCTGGGATAGGAATCTCCGTTGCTCTGGAGGCCAGGATCACGTTAGCTCAGAGCAACGATGGGACATTGACAACATTCACCAGGCTGGACAGCCTGGGTTTTGTCTGGGTCATGGAGGATCTATGACCTAGCAACCATGCGACACGAAGACAAGAGAGGTGATGCTGCCAATTGTGGAGGAGGCCAGTGAAACATTGTGTGATCATTGTAAGGCTTATGTCAACAGTACAGGGCAAGATGTTAAATTATAATTAACTTATTACTAAGGATGAAGAACCTTAGATATATATGTGTTGTGTATATATTAATGACTAGTGTCATTTCTGTTTAAGTGCCAGCATTCTGGTCCATGTAATTTTATGGTTAGGTTTGTATGTAATTATATGTCAGCAGTTTAGGTATATGTGCATTGTTGGGGATGGGAAAAATTATTACAGACTATTTTACCTGTGCTATGATGTGAATATAATGTATATGTTGGAGAAGTGTTGTGAGTCATGTCGGGGAAAATTTTAATTTATTTCATCGTGTGTATGATGAACTTTTTTGATGATTTTTTAGTTGTACACATATGGTGGGTGCATCCTCCAGGTCCTTGCACTAATGGAACCATTGCAATGATGCATATGGGGACATATGCGTGTTTAAGGAGGGGAGTGGTGTTGTAATCCACAAGTTAGTAGGAATTATTAGCTAGAGGATCATTACTACAACACTTAACGAATGATGATTGGAAGTGCATGTAAGTAGACAGACTATGGATCACATATCTAAGAAAGGTCAATGGATTAAGATCGAAGCTGTTTAGCCAAATTAATAATTCCTGGAAAGAGGAATTATTCTTCGTCAGGCTTCTAGGATCAAGGTTACCGCTCTAGGGATAAGGTTAATCGGATTATACCTTCCTTGAGAGGAGTGGTGAAATGTTTGAGGCCATGGCTGACTGGAGTCAGTCTGATTGTGGGAGTTAAACTGGCAAGTCCTCCGAGGTCTCCGTTTGCGGCAGCAGCGAAGTGTAGCAGACAGCTATGCGAGAGCCTGTTGTGATCTTAGTGACGAAGTTAAGTCTGCAGTATGTGAGTATTGAATGAAAGACTAACCGGGTGTGGAGCGTTGTAGTAATCATTCCGTATTAGGGACTTAGGCGGAAGTTACGAGTGTTGGTGGTGATCGCGGAGGTCAAGTGGTCTATGGGTATTGGAAGTGTATTGACCTAATAGAGTATGTTAATATGTATTTATTGCCAGAGTCTATTCTTTGTAATTAAATGACAAAACCCGACGGCCTTTAAATACCTTCCATATGTTCATTCATTGTGTTCCAGTACAACCGAGTGGTACGCCTCAAGGGTCTGGTGTGTGTAGAGTATAGGTGGTAGTAACGGTTGCTGAGGCAAGGTGTTATGTGTGGTGTAATCGCTGTGTTCGGAATGAACCGGGGTTCACCGTCACGACATATTTGGTGGCAGCGCAAACAGGTTTGGAACACTTTGAGAGATGAAGGAAGTGTGTTACTGGTTTAGTTGGTGAGGGAATGTTCGGGAATTGGTAGACGTCGGGTTGTGTTCAGGACGGTGGATATTGGAGTGAGGAAGGGAAGGTGTGTGGGCCAGTGAGTGGCCATAGTGGGGTGTGGGGCCAAGGTGTGTGGCCAAGTGGGGTGGCCACGTTGTGCGGCAGGGAAAGGTCCCCTAAGGGGTGGAAACAGTAGTGTGGGGAACTGATAAGTGACGTTGTTAATGGTGGCTTAAAATTATAAGTGATTCTAGTGAGATTAAGGGAATAAGGCCAAGTAAGGTTACTGTACGGTAAAGCGTCAAGATGGTTCATACACGAGCACATAAGGGGCGAGTAGCCATGACGGGTACAGGTAGTAATAGGGGCGCCAGTGGCCAGGCCACGAGTAATGTCGGTCAGGGTGAGAGTGGTGATAACACGGCGGCATTGCTTACGGCGCAGGCGGCAGCGTCAGAGACAATTGGGCAGGTTGCACCGTGGTTGAAAAATGTGTTGAGCACGCATGAGACGACTAATGCAGGACCTAAGGTATATGGAGACATACCCACGTTTTGGGGCGCCAAACGGGATTCGAAAGGTCAGTTACTGACGGATATTAGAACATTTTTCTTTGCTCTAGAGAAGGCGACTAGTGTGGGGTCATGGTCGGATCTGGCAAAGATTGCATTGGCATATTCCAAGGTGAAAGGGGAAGCAAAGACCCTGCTCAACTCGGCGGAAATTAGAGAAATAAATAGTTATAGCGAGTTTAAGCAGGAACTGATAGATCATTACGATGTGCAGCACGATGCAGTAGAACTAAAGGCTCAGTTAGCTGCACTTAAACGAGAACCAGGGGAACAATTAAGGGCGTTTGGCCATAGAATAAGACTCTTGGGTGATGTGATTGAGCGGACGGAAACGCAGTTCACGGGGGCAGTAAGAGATTCTATGCAACGGAGTGTTTTTTTCGGTGCATTACCGCGGGAAAGTGCGTTACACTGCAGGGAAGCTAAGTCCTTTAAGGAAGCGGTGAAACATGCAGTGTTTTGGGCGGAGAATAGCCCGACACATAAACTGACAGAGGATGACATTTTCAAGGAAGTGTCCCCTAAGGAACAGGCAAATCTTGCAGACACGCAAGAGAGACAGGCTCAGCTCTGGGCCCCAGTAGCTCAGCCAGTGTAGGATGGACCCGCGGCGGGGGTCACACATTCCAAGGGCAAGGGGCGAGGTGCTCCTCGACGTAACAATAATAAGGGCTGGGAGCCAAGGGTGTTCCAGGGACACAATACGAGTGGGGTGTCGTGGGGACCCCATCAGGGTACTCGTGGGCAGCGAGGAGGCACGTGGAGGCAGGTTCACTCCTGCTCCACCACAACCCGTTCTCGCAAATTCGTAAAGTCAATATTGACTTATTAACTACGTGCATAGGTGATATACTAAACATAATAGATACCCCTTAAAAAGATTCATAGAAAACACCGACCTTACCTAACCTTGTTAGTATCTTATGATAAGCATCTTATTGCTTCGTAATTACAATTATTACTTAACCAATACCTATTATAGGTTAAGTAATAATTGTAATTACGAAGCAATAAGATGCTTATCTTAAGATACTAACAAGGTTAGGTAAGGTCGGTGTTTTCTATGAATCTTTTTATGGGTATCTATTATGTTAAGTATGTCACCTATGCACATATTTAATAAGTCAATATTGACTTATTAAATTTGCGAGAACGGGTTGCACCACGATACACGCCTGCTCAGGGAGCAACAGGAATGTACCACCAGAACCAGGGTACCGGTAGAGGGTATCCCCGGGGAACGGGGTACACTGCAGGTAAACACGAGCCAGAACGACCTAAGCAGACAAAAGTGTGTAAGCTGTGTGGTGACGGTGGTCACTTGGCCTGGCAGTGTAAGCTTTTTGTTCCGCCTAATTACCCAGTGTGTACAGTAGGGGGTGGCGGACAGTGGTTGTGTACCGTCGGGTCGGGTCATCCCATAAAGGTGCATTTACGGTTAAGGGGCACTATCTATACAGCCTTGGTGGACACCGGTGCTTCCGTGTCCATCATGAGTCGTAGCGTGTTAGGATCAGACGTCAGGCTGATACCGAACAACAGGAGATTAACGGCGGTGGGGGATAATGCGTTGCGGGTGTTGGGTGAGACAACTGTGGATTTCCAGCTAGAAGATAGATGGTTTAAACATAGTTTTGTAGTAATACAGGATATAGGGCTGAAACATACCAACATTATCTTGGGAATTGATTTCCTCGAAAAATACTCATGTACCATAGCGTTCAGCGCAAGGGGGAATAAATTGGTATGTGAGGGTCAAGCGGTAGACGTTAACAAGGTGAGGAGTATTCTTGGATGTCAAAGAAATGCAATGATTGAAATAATGAGAATGGAATTAAATTTACAGAGTGTGTGTGATAGAGTCCGTGACATTAACACTAGAGTAGCTATTCGTTTCATGCGGAGAAAAGGAGGGGATAAGCTGTTTGAGAGCGTTCAGACCTGCTTGAGTGACGTACACACTTCCAGGAAACTGAGGGAGACACGCTACACGAGGGGATTAGCTCATGACCTCAGGGAATACGATGTACTTGACTGCTGTAAACCCTCTCGACAGGGTAATATGTCTGCTCCCTGGAAAGTACAGAAAATAGACGTCGAAATTGTACCCCTCAATGTGAACAAGATTCATCATGAACCGGGACAATTACGGTGTATGTATGGAAGCATGATATCCCGGTTACCAAGAGGCAACAGTTTACATGTATATTGCGACGGGTCGGTGGCGGAGGATGGCAGGGCAGGGTGTGGTGTCCTGATAAGGGAATATACGGAGTTTGGGACTGTGGACAGGAAAATTGAACTCCGGCTTAGTAATTATATATCATCCACACAAGCTGAACGGCAGGCCATTCTGGCGTGTTTGGAGGAAGTACGTCATGACGACAAAAATGTTTTTGTATTTGTCGATAGCCGAGGAGCACTGGAGTCCTTAAACAGTCGAAACCCAGTCTTCATGTCTATAGTTGAGGATTGTATGAGAAGAATAGCTGAGATACAGCTGAAAGGTCATAGTGTGAAATTCATGTGGATTCCATCTCATGTTGGAATAGTGCTCAACGAGGTGGCGGATGACTTGGCCAAACGTGCCACATCAAAACCACAAATTGACATTGAATGTGAATTCACAATGAGACAAATAAGAAGCAAAATCAGAAATATTCAGGCACAGGCGGGAGTGGAGAGGAGAGGGATAATGTATGAGAGAAGTCTAACCATGCAACACTACATGTATGTGAGTCAAAACACCCTTTTCACTTATGGTAAAAGGAGAAATGCTTGGAGTGACTCTGTGTACATGCGGCTCAGGCTTGGGTACAAATATTACTGGGAATATGGGATAGGCGTTCATGATAATGACACGAAGTGTAAACTATGTGGTATGTTAAGGTCTCACACCCTTGCCCATTATGTTCTTGATTGTCCGTTGATTAATGTATATAGAAACACTGAGATAAGGACTGTTCCTGAGCAAATAGCCTGGATGTGTCACAAAGGAAAGGTTGATGATATTCTTGAGAGATATAAGAATTTTGCACCAAGACTGTAATATTTTGTTGAATTATCCGTATAACTAGGTCATAAAAGTATTTGTGTACGTCTGATACCATACCACTTGTGAAGGAGGAAATGTACATGTTTATCTCTCAGAATGTTTGGTAACAGGTTTATTGTTTGTGATGTGTGTCTATGTATGTACTAACACGTTGTACTGAACGGGGTGAGAATAGCTTGAGCTACCTCATCCCTTTGTGTGTATTTTACCTCAATAAACTTATTTCAATTTCAATTTCAATTTCAGGTGAGGAGTAGAGAAGGAGTAGCAGTAGTGAGGGGTAACTGTGGTAACTCGGCTGGGGACCAGAATATACAGTGGGCAGTCACGGTACCCAAGGATGTCACCATTCCGGGAGAAGCATCCTTAGTGATTAAAATGGCATGTAAAGCCAAGGGAGTAGACGTTGTGCAAATTGAGCCATTGGATAATCCAGCAGGGTTGGTGATAATGGAGACTATTGAAGACATAAATGAAGGGGTAATTCGGTTGAGGGTTTTTAATCCCTCTCGGTGGCCAGTCACCTTGAGTAAGCATGCACAGGTAGCGTGGGCGCACCCTGTGGAGGAGATTATTGCAGCCATGTCAGTAAGCCAGAGTGAGGGCGACGAGGATAGAATGGATAAATTAATGGGAATAGTGGATAGGATGTCCATGAAAAGGGAGGTTAAGGAAGCCTTAAGGGGCTTAGTCAGGGAGTTCCCGGATGTTTTTGCGTTGAGAGGGGAACCCCCAGGGTGCATTACTCAAGGAGCACATAGAATTGACGTAGAGGGCGCACATCCAGTATATACGAGAGCATATAGCATACCAGTGGCACACCAGAGGGAGGTGAAAGAGGAGATAAGCCAGCTAAGGGAGCATGATATCATTGAACCATCCAGTTCACCGTGGCACAGCCCTCTCGTAGTAGTCAGGAAAAAGAATGGGGGAGTGAGGTTATGCGTAGATTTCCGCAGAATAAACAAGCTGACGAAGGACGAAGCATACCCATTACCAAACATACAGGACACATTGACACACTTGAAGGGTACACAATATTTTACCACATTAGACCTACTCAGTGGGTATCACCAGATACCGCTGGAGGAAGAGTCGAGGGAAATCACAGCGTTTAGTGCGTGCAACGAGCTCTGGCAATATAAACCACTTCCTTTCGGGTTGAAGTCAGCACCTGCTGTGTTCAGTAGGCTAATGATGAGTGTATTATCGGGGTTGATAGGTCCCACAGCGTTGCTGTACCTCGATGACGTAATCGTGCTGGGAAAGTCATTAGAGGAGCACATGCATAATTTGAGGAAACTCTTGCTAAGGTTGAGGTCACACAACCTCAAAGTGAATTTCGAAAAATGCAATTTTTTTGGAGAATCGGTAACATTCCTGGGTCATACAGTGGGCCGGATGGGTATCAGTCCATTGCCAGATAAAACCAGGGATATTCAAGAGTTCCCAGTTCCACAGAACAAGAAAGAGTGCAAATCTTTCCTGGGGTTGGTTAGCTATTATCGGCGATTTATTAAAGATTTTTCAAAAATTGCAAGACCATTACATCAGATCAGTGGACTTGCAGAGTTCGTGTGGGGGAAGGAACAACAGCAGGCGTTCCAGGTACTGAGGGCTGCTGTCAGCTCTCGCAGTATCTTGGCGCACCCAGATTTTAGCAAACCGTTTCTGGTGTATGCGGATGCTTCTGGCGCAGCGATAGGTGGTGTGGTAGCTCAGGTGGATGAGCGAGGACGGGAGCGTCCCATTGCATTTTGTTCCCGAGTACTATGTCCTGCAGAGAGGAACTATAGTACGATTGAGAGGGAAGCGCTAGCGATCACATTCATATTACAACGGAACCGGTACATCTTGCTTGGACATGAAATTTGGCTCAGAAGCGATCACAAACCCCTTAAGTATGTGTTCGAGTCCAAGGAGCCTTGTCAGCGACTGGCACGGTGGGTTACCTCGCTCTCAGAGTTTAACATTACAAACTTTGAACATGTACCAGGGAAAAGCAATGTGGTCGCTGACGCGTTGTCAAGGTGTCACAATGTAGCAGTGGTGAGTGAAAGGGGGGAGGAAGATGTGTCGTGGAATGTGAGGGATGTTACCTATCGTTCGTTACAGCTCGTGACCCTACAGCAGCCAAGCTTTAATTACGTCTAGGGATATCACTGCTGCTCTCTAAAGCGGGTCACCAGTATAACCCCTTGATAAGTAATGAGCACATAAATAACAATCTTCCTTTAGGACTGAAGAATAGATACAAAATATTATATAGATATATATTCAAGACAGTATAATATAAAAACACAGATGGTCAAGTAACTTATACAACAAACGAAAGTATTGTCATATCACTAAATATAACAAAATAAACTATGGCACAAAATGAATGTACAGACTTATCTCCCACATGTTACTCTCCTGGTCCCGTATCAGCTACTGAACTCACGCTCTGTCGCTACCCACATTCTCACCTCCCGTCTGCCTCATCCCAGGATGAGGGATGGAAACTAAGGACTTTTTAATATTTAAAACTAATTGAACAACCACTTGTTCTCAAAACACACAAGAATGCAAATTACAGATAATAGTTACTTACAAAATATATAAGTATAATGCCACCTGTTTAATTACAGAATATAAACAATTACCTAACTAAATAAAAGTGACATCTGGAACTCTCAACTGAACAGGTCCAGCTTTCCCGTATCAATCAGGTAATAGACGTGTGCAAAGGCAACCGCGCTCCTGTCCACTGACGCTGCCACACCACACGATAATTTACTAAAACACAATGTGTGTACATATACAGGCAATGATATAATGGAAACAAAAATGCTATTTCAAATTTATATACGTATTCTGCTAGGAGTACGTAACACTTCCACCTCCAAGAAAAAAAATGCAATAGATTGAAGATCAATGGCATTTTTTCAAAGTAAAATGTATGACACTTGAGATTTATGGTATTAATTACACCAAACATGTATAAGTAATAAGAACACATTTCTGGACAAAAATGAAAACACTCCAAATATAGTCTTACAGGAAACTCAGAAATTTCAGTCTTATGACTATGTTCTACATATGTGTCACTGGAGTATGCAAATTTATCTCTCCAAGGTACTATCTCATTTATTTCACTTTGTTTCAGATCATATTTCACACTCCTATCTACAACAGTATCATTAGTAGCATGAATAGAATTGTCAATAAAGGTAGCTGCTTTCACACAGTTATCATGGCAATTTAGCTTTTCATATGTTTCTACTATTTCTCCAAGATCAGTTCCGTATTTCCATGTGATCCCTTTTCCACATGGTGAATTTTTCCAAGACACACTCCATTTCCCATTACTCCCTTTTTCTGGAGCTGAACTGCTTAATTGAAGCTGACTGGATGTTGAGTAGATTTGGGACTTCTCCTGGGTATGCTCTGACACAGACATCTGCTCTTCATCACTCTTGATCCTCTGTGGAACACATACTCTCGCCCAATGGATACTAAAATTAGAGAAATTAGCATTAAACCTCACAATTAGGCATAAGACTTTCCCCTTCATAGAACCTTCCAAAACACAAGACACCGACTTAGCAAACCTTTGACCTTCCAACCAAGAAATGCAACCCAAGATAAGTGCAAAGACTACCTGATCGAACTGACTCAGATGATCCATAAGGAACACAGAAATCAATTGCCTCATAACTCTGTCATAACGATCAGTGAAAGAAAACAGGCATATGCCTAGGCACCATATCTCAATCATAACTCCGAAGACAAGTTCACACCCCCTGATGGTGAACTTGAACACAATACACACTTTCATCAACCGTCTAGTCTTCCAAAAGACTAAATAAAACATGCCGAAAACTTTACAACCCTCACCATCACTTCCCAAGTGATTTACGTCTGATGACAACCAATCAACCAAGAGGTTTAAGGGTCTTAACATCTTGAAGATGAACAGCTGATTACCTGGGAAACGCCCAAGGACAATCTGAAACCCTTCACAATGATTAACACTAGGTAGGATAACCTTATCCTCCAACTTGAAATACACACCTGGAGCCTCAAACATCTGCTCCCCAGTATGATTTAATCCTTCACCCACAATATGACTCTGAAAGTCAACCCCACACTTGAGTGGAACATACACTTTTATCACTCGTGCATCAAAATTAACTGGATCTGAATATAGAGACACTGCTCTAGCATAACTCACCACTTCCTCAGAACTGGATGCACAACCTACTTGAGTAAACTCTCTCTGCTCAACCACAAGGCTTGACAAAGATGTCCCACAGTCCATTACTTCACAAGAAAATGGCTCCTGCAGAATAAAAGTAGATTTCAACATCCTACACACACTCTGACTCAATGTACACAATGAGAAATACTTACTCCACATAGAATAAGAATCACAACTCCGCAACTTAGATCCAAATGCTACTTTACCACTCTTAATGATTTTACCAAAATTTCCTCCCATGACTTCTGGAGCTGCTTGGAGTACTGTCTGCTCACAATCAATAATATCACTACCAAGCTGGGTCACATCCTCACAGACAACTGAAGAGGGAGGCTCAATGGGTCTCCATCTACTCAACAGAAGCTGATCCTCTGGCTGCTTTCCCACACTCTCCAAAACTGGATCTACAGTACAGACTGTCTCCTTGCTTCTCTCTGAAATCTTAGGGTCAGTTCTACTCAAAGCACTTAAATGAAGGGAATCTGAAACGAGCGGGCAAGTAACAGGTAGTTTGACCTCCTCCCCTATTATATCACCTTGACTAGGGTGAGGCGGGGCCTCCACAACGGACTTACTCTCGACAACTGATTCTAAACTTGGAGTGAGCGGGAATACTTCTGCCAACCCGACATCTTGTCCTAAACCATTCACTTGGCTGGAATACAGAGTCGTGGCTTTTAAGTTTCTCTCAACTCCTGGCACAACGTTCGTAGTGAGCGGGCAAGACAATGGTACATGGACATCCTTTCCCAATTTATTGGAATAAAGCAGAGTCATAGTATCAGGCTTACTCTCAACAACTAAATCAGCCACACAGGAATCTGGAACAACCACATCCCACTTCTCCACTGAAGGGGTACTGGTTACTGGAACAAATGCTTGAGTAACAACATCAGAACTGACAACTGGATTTATATTAGTACTGACATCAGCACAGGTAGAATGGACAAAACCATCTTCTACAACAGGTTCATTCATAGAACTAACTTCAGCACAGGCAGAATAAACATGGTCTGCAACTGGCTGTTTACACAAACGGGGATCAATCTCACCCACAACATGATTTATGGCCACATCATTACCCAATATAACATCCACACCTGGGATGGGCAACTGTGTACTAACACCCACAGTGCATAAACTTGGTGTAATGGTGGATCTGAAATTAATGTCTATTAGAGGTACAGTTTTACATCCTGCAACACTCTGAAGAACAACAAACTTTCCAGTATCTCTCTTTTCAACATCAGAAAGAATACTGGATGAAATTATGGTTTGGGAAGCACCTGTATCACGAAGAATAACCACTGGCTTCCACTTCCCATTAATACACAAAACTTCACCTGAAGACATATATGGTGAATACTGTTTCACCCAATTGGGGTTTACAGTTACATGTTTATTAGTAAGTTTATTTTGCACACCTCTGCAATAAATGAGACCAGTTGGTCGTAACTCAGGGTGCAATATAAAACATGAATGAATTCCATGGCCTTTTCTCTTACAATGGGAACAGGACCTTACAGTGGACACACTGGTAGAACCAACTGTAGGTTTAGAAATAACCTTATTATTATTTGACATTCCTGACAAGGAAGTAGCAGGGTTAGGTTTTGTAAGAGAAGAGCTCATGGGAGTAACTGGAGTACTAGGACGGGATGGATTCTGATAAGGAGTTCGGGGAGCATTATAATTTACTCTACGACTAGACTTAGGTGAAGTGGCCGTAAACTGGGCCTTAGTCAACAACTCATGCTCATCCGCAAGCTTTGACAGCTCATAAATGTCTGTTACATTCTTTTGTTCTGCCATAAAAGTAGACAACTGGTCTGGGAGACATGACAATACTTCTTCCATTATAAGAAGATTCTTTAAAGCATCAAAGTCAGTGACTGAAAGTGACTTTAACCATCTGTTAAAAAAATTCGTCTTCTGACGAGTAAAATCTGCTATTGTCTGATCACTTGTCCTCCTTAGATTTCTAAACTTTTGCCTGTGTGCCTCTGGATTTAACTGGTAAGCATTTAAGATGCTTTTCTTTACAAATTCATAATCAAAACTATGAGCGTCAGGTAGGGATGTAAAAACCTCCTGACTACGCCCCTTAAATTGAGACTGCATAATGGCTACCCACTGATCCCTTGGCCAGTTCATACTGATGGCAATTTTATAAAAATGTGCAAAGAAAACCTCAGGATCCTCCTCATTGAACTTGGGCAACTCTATATACTTATGCGTCCTTATGGGATTATTATCACTATTTATTGAAACATTACTAGTATTTCCATGCCCAGCTGCCATACGCTGTGTTTCAAGCCTGAAGTTAGTGTCAGCCATTTGTTGTTGAATCTCTAATTGCCTAGTTTGTTCCTCGGCTTGTTGCTTCTTTGTGGCTTCTATTTGCAACTGTGCCTCAATTTCTAAACGTCTAGTCTCAAGCTCCCTCTGCTGAGCTTCAGCCTCTAATATTTGCTGTTGCTGTTGAGCTTCAATCTCTCTTTGACGAGCTTCAGCCTCTAATATTCTCTGTTCTTTTTGAGCTTCAAGCTTAGCATTGGCTATTTGCGCTTCTAACTCAAGACGCTTTAACGTCATCTGATCACTCGACTCCTCTTTTAACTCTTCTAGAATTTCTTCATCTAACTCTCCATTCTCAACAAAATGTGTCACAATGACTTTCAATATTTGGGCTTTAACCATTCTATTGTTGGCGGTCAAATCCAAATGATTTGCCATTTGTATTAACTCAGTCTTTTTAAGGCTCTGAATCCTTTCAAAGTCTGGGTGAGCCACCAACGCTGCAACTTTCTCCTCCATCGTTACTAACACTTGGCACTTGATTCACAAAAATAATTAAAACAATGGCACTGCACTACACTTCACTGTAAAATTGTCACCACACTGAAAATTCGCTTGGCCTCACTGCACAAACAAAATATATAGGATGACTTACCTCAAAATCGTGAAACGTTGTTACTTGACACACAGGAAAGCTTGCTTGGCACATGGAATAGTTCTTAAGAAACACACAGACACTTGACACAATGGTACCTAGGAAGGCAAGGTTAGATTAGCATAATTAAGGTTAAGTGGGAACAATATTTCCCGGCACAGGCCCCCATAACTCTTTGTTACCTATCGTTCGTTACGGCTCGTGACCCTACAGCAGCCAAGCTTTAATTACGTCTAGGGATATCACTGCTGCTCTCTAAAGCGGGTCACCAGTATAACCCCTTGATAAGTAATGAGCACATAAATAACAATCTTCCTTTAGGACTGAAGAATAGATACAAAATATTATATAGATATATATTCAAGACAGTATAATACAAAAACACAGATGGTCAAGTAACTTATACAACAAACGAAAGTATTGTCATATCACTAAATATAACAAAATAAACTATGGCACAAGATGAATGTACAGACTTATCTCCCACATGTTACTCTCCTGGTCCCGTATCAGCTACTGAACTCACGCTCTGTCGCTACCCACATTCTCACCTCCCGTCTGCCTCATCCCAGGATGAGGGATGGAAACTAAGGACTTTTTAATATTTAAAACTAATTGAACAACCACTTGTTCTCAAAACACACAAGAATGCAAATTACAGATAATAGTTACTTACAAAATATATAAGTATAATGCCACCTGTTTAATTACAGAATATAAACAATTACCTAACTAAATAAAAGTGACATCTGGAACTCTCAACTGAACAGGTCCAGCTTTCCCGTATCAATCAGGTAATAGACGTGTGCAAAGGCAACCGCGCTCCTGTCCACTGACGCTGCCACACCACACGATAATTTACTAAAACACAATGTGTGTACATATACAGGCAATGATATAATGGAAACAAAAATGCTATTTCAAATTTATATACGTATTCTGCTAGGAGTACGTAACAAGGGAGCTGATACGGAGTCAGGAAGGTCACCCCCTGTGGGGGGAGGTAAGGAAGTTTTTGAGGGGTCAGCGTGCGGAGTTGAGGAAGTCACTTCCAGCACCAGTGGATGAGTTTGTGGTTGAAGATGAGGTGTTGTATCATCTTGGTAGGGTTTCGGGTATACGGTCTGAACCAGTATACCAGGCAGTCTTGACACCGGAGTTCCAGAGGACTGCTATGTATCTGTGTCATAACATCCCAGCAGCAGGCCATGGAGGGGAGTCCAAGACGTTGCAGAGGGCACGTCAAAGGTTCTATTGGCCATCCATGGGTAAAGATATAAAGGTCTATGTAGCCTCTTGTGACAGTTGTCTGAGGTACAAGGCACATAGGTTGGGGGCGGAACCTTTGCGGAGGTGGCCGGAGGTGAATACTCCCTTCGAGAGAGTACACATAGATCTCATTGGGCCGCTACCACAAGCTCATTCAGGGGCGAGGTACATATTTGTAGCAGTGGATGCACTCACACGGTTCACTGTGGTGAGTGCCCTCCGTTCTAAGTCGGCAGAGGATGTGACCCAGGCCATGGTGGAAAGTGTGTTAACCAGGTTTGGGGCTCCTCAACAAGTTGTGTCAGACCAAGGGTCAGAGTTTATCAATCAAGTATTTCAAAGCATCGCGAGTGTGTACCAATTCAAACATACTCCAGTGCTGGCATATCGACCATCGGCGAATGGTTTGGTTGAAAGACACAATGCTGAAGTAATCAGTATTCTGCGGCATTTGGCTGCAGATGATGTGCTTGCATGGGATCAGAGTTTGTCGATGGTGGAGTCGGCGCTCAACACGGCGTTCAATAGGTCGGTGGGAGAAACCCCGGATTTTTTGTTGCATGGGTTCGATCCCCGACTTCCGTTCACGAAGTTCACAAGCAAGCAACCGCCATGCTATGCGTTAGACTTCAGAAGTGTTGTCTGTAGGCGAGCAACCAAGGCATTTGACTTGGTGAAACTACATTTAAGAAAGTCGACAGAGGTAGCAGAGGCATATTATAATGCGCGGAACAAGGTCCAAGCAAAGGTGATCAATGAAGGTGATAGGGTATTCGTGAAGCAGATGCACGCTCAGGCAGAAGGTAAGTTGGCACCCAAGTTTGTGGGGCCATGTCGGGTAATTAGCAAAAAGAATGCAGAAGTTAAGGTTAAGGTGCTAAACACAGGGCATGTGTTCTCCTGTCACCCAGACCGCGTCTATACACTGACCGGTCAGGCAAGTGAGGAGCCATTCCCTACGGGGAGTGTGCCAGGGGAGAGCACACCAGCGGCTGAGAACATAGGTAGGGGTACGAGGAGTTGGCAATCAAGGGTAGACAACACAGAACAGCCTTCGCAGGACCGGGGACAAGGTCCACAGGCGACGGTGACACATCGCTATCCGACCCGCTCTCGTGGGGTCATGAACACAGAAGCAGCATAGTATGTACTGAAGAGTAGTGCATGGCAATGGTAGTTTTTGTAGAGTGTGGGGTAGTGTGTAGAGTGTGGTGTGTAGTGGTGCATGGGCATGGTAGTTTTGTAGAGTGTGGGGTAGTGTGTAGAGTGCGGTGTTGAGTGGTGCATGGGCATGGTAGTTTTGTAGAGTGTGGGGTAGTGTGTAGAGTGTGGTGTAGAGTAGCATGTGTAGTGTTGTGGCGTTTGGACGCCTGGTATGGAGTGTGGTGTTGTGGAGTACATAGCGGCACAGGAGGCCAGGTGGTGGTGGGTACGGTGAGTATCAGTGTAATGAGGTCAGGTGCGTCAGGACGCAGAGCCTGGCTGTTGAGAGACGTGGTGTTATAATGAGGTCATCAGTGGTTGGGATGACCAGAGGTGATGGTGTGTCGGAGTGGGTAAGTGTTATGGATAAGATTATAATGTAGAATTTCAAAATTTCAGGTGTTGGTGGTTGCAGTGGGCGAGCCAAGTAGATATACTAATTTCTCATTAATTAAGTTGTTACAGGAATCTCGCTAGAAGCGAGCCAGTGGCAGTATGATGCTTTAGTGACATTAGTTGTGAAATTATTTTAATGAGGTATTTATTGTGATAATGTATGTGTATGTATATACTGTATATTACCTCATCGGCACCATTACTGAGTGTTAGGCTTGAGAAGGTCCCCCGGGATCATGTCACAGAGCTTCAGGTAGAGTAGAAGGGAAGCTATGAGGCTACACTCAGTTATTCTAGAAAAAAAGGGGGAGGAAGTGAAGCAAACGTGACGTTATAGGCGAAATTCGCCCCCTGACATCAAAGCAGGGATATGGGCCAGCTGCAATGGCTTTGCAGCTGCGCTCAGGCTATATACGGGGAGAGAGTAAGGAGCCGAGGGGGTTATGTAATAATGGGATCGAGCCAGGGGGCTCCGAGGGAATATTTTGCAGGTACAGCGGTCGGGAAGGTGTGAATACAGGTGGACACACTCTGGGTGGATGGGCCTAGACCAGAGAGCTGTGAGGGATCTACAGCGTTCTGGGATTGGTGCCCTGGAACGAGACGTCAGCACAGACCCAAGGGAACATGACCCTGGGATAGGAATCTCCGTTGCTCTGGAGGCCAGGATCACGTTAGCTCAGAGCAACGATGGGACATTGACAACATTCACCAGGCTGGACAGCCTGGGTTTTGTCTGGGTCATGGAGGATCTATGACCTAGCAACCATGCGACACGAAGACAAGAGAGGTGATGCTGCCAATTGTGGAGGAGGCCAGTGAAACATTGTGTGATCATTGTAAGGCTTATGTCAACAGTACAGGGCAAGATGTTAAATTATAATTAACTTATTACTAAGGATGAAGAACCTAAGATATATATGTGTTGTGTATATATTAAAGACTAGTGTCATTTCTGTTTAAGTGCCAGCATTCTGGTCCATGTAATTTTATGGTTAGGTTTGTATGTAATTATATGTCAGCAGTTTAGGTATATGTGCATTGTTGGATTTGGGAAAAATTATTACAGACTATTTTACCTGTGCTATGATGTGAATATAATGTATATGTTGGAGAAGTGTTGTGAGTCATGTCGGGGAAAATTTTAATTTATTTCATCGTGTGTATGATGAACTTTTTTGATGATTTTTTAGTTGTACACATATGGTGGGTGCATCCTCCAGGTCCTTGCACTAATGGAACCATTGCAATGATGCATATGGGGACATATGCGTGTTTAAGGAGGGGAGTGGTGTTGTAATCCACAAGTTAGTAGGAATTATTAGCTAGAGGATCATTACTACAACACTTAACGAATGATGATTGGAAGTGCATGTAAGTAGACAGACTATGGATCACATATCTAAGAAAGGTCAATGGATTAAGATCGAAGCTGTTTAGCCAAATTAATAATTCCTGGAAAGAGGAATTATTCTTCGTCAGGCTTCTAGGATCAAGGTTACCGCTCTAGGGATAAGGTTAATCGGATTATACCTTCCTTGAGAGGAGTGGTGAAATGTTTGAGGCCATGGCTGACTGGAGTCAGTCTGATTGTGGGAGTTAAACTGGCAAGTCCTCCGAGGTCTCCGTTTGCGGCAGCAGCGAAGTGTAGCAGACAGCTATGCGAGAGCCTGTTGTGATCTTAGTGACGAAGTTAAGTCTGCAGTATGTGAGTATTGAATGAAAGACTAACCGGGTGTGGAGCGTTGTAGTAATCATTCCGTATTAGGGACTTAGGCGGAAGTTACGAGTGTGGGTGGTGATCCCGGAGGTCAAGTGGTCTATGGGTATTGGAAGTGTATTGACCTAATAGAGTATGTTAATATGTATTTATTGCCAGAGTCTATTCTTTGTAATTAAATGACAAAACCCGACGGCCTTTAAATACCTTCCATATGTTCATTCATTGTGTTCCAGTACAACCGAGTGGTACGCCTCAAGGGTCTGGTGTGTGTAGAGTATAGGTGGTAGTAACGGTTGCTGAGGCAAGGTGTTATGTGTGGTGTAATCGCTGTGTTCGGAATGAACCGGGGTTCACCGTCACGACATATTTGGTGGCAGCGCAAACAGGTTTGGAACACTTTGAGAGATGAAGGAAGTGTGTTACTGGTTTAGTTGGTGAGGGAATGTTCGGGAATTGGTAGACGTCGGGTTGTGTTCAGGACGGTGGATATTGGAGTGAGGAAGGGAAGGTGTGTGGGCCAGTGAGTGGCCATAGTGGGGTGTGGGGCCAAGGTGTGTGGCCAAGTGGGGTGGCCACGTTGTGCGGCAGGGAAAGGTCCCCTAAGGGGTGGAAACAGTAGTGTGGGGAACTGATAAGTGACGTTGTTAATGGTGGCCTAAAATTATAAGTGATTCTAGTGAGATTAAGGGAATAAGGCCAAGTAAGGTTACTGTACGGTAAAGCGTCAAGATGGTTCATACACGAGCACATAAGGGGCGAGTAGCCATGACGGGTACAGGTAGTAATAGGGGCGCCAGTGGCCAGGCCACGAGTAATGTCGGTCAGGGTGAGAGTGGTGATAACACGGCGGCGTTGCTTACGGCGCAGGCGGCAGCGTCAGAGACAATTGGGCAGGTTGCACAGTGGTTGAAAAATGTGTTGTTTACTATCTATAAATGTGAAATTACTATCTATGAAATGTGTTGTTTACTATCAACACTACCACTTGAGTAAACATCCCATCACCACCACTTGAGTAAGCATCCCAACACCACCACTTGAGTAAACATCCCAACACCACCACTTGAGTAAGCATCCCAACACTGCCACTTGAGTAAACATCCCAACACCACCACTTGAGTAAGCATCCCAACACTGCCACTTGAGTAAACATCCCATCACCACCACTTGAGTAAACATCCCAACACCACCACTTGAGTAAACATCCCAACACTACCACTTGAGTAAACATCCCAACACTGCCACTTGAGTAAACATCCCATCACCACCACTTGAGTAAACATCCCAACACTACCACTTGAGTAAACATCCCATCACCACCACTTGAGTAAACATCCCAACACTGCCACTTGAGTAAACATCCCAACACCACCACTTGAGTAAACATCCCAACACCACCACTTGAGTAAACATCCCAACACTGCCACTTGAGTAAACATCCCAACACTGCCACTTGAGTAAACATCCCAACACTGCCACTTGAGTAAGCATCCCAACACTGCCACTTGAGTAAACATCCCAACACCACCACTTGAGTAAACATCCCAACACTACCACTTGAGTAAACATCCCAACACCACCACTTGAGTAAACATCCCAACACTACCACTTGAGTAAACATCCCAACACTACCACTTGAGTAAACATCCCAACACCACCAGTTGAGTAAACATCCCAACACCACCACTTGAGTAAACATCCCAACACTACCACTTGAGTAAACATCCCAACACTACCACTTGAGTAAACATCCCAACACCACCAGTTGAGTAAACATCCCAACACCACCACTTGAGTAAACATCCCAACACCACCACTTGAGTAAACATCCCAACACCACCACTTGAGTAAACATCCCAACACTGCCACTTGAGTAAACATCCCAACACCACCACTTGAGTAAACATCCCAACACCACCACTTGAGTAAACATCCCAACACTGCCACTTGAGTAAACATCCCAACACTACCACTTGAGTAAACATCCCAACACTACCACTTGAGTAAACATCCCAACACTACCACTTGAGTAAACATCCCAACACCACCACTTGAGTAAACATCCCAACACTACCACTTGAGTAAACATCCCAACACCACCACTTGAGTAAACATCCCAACACTACCACTTGAGTAAACATCCCAACACTACCACTTGAGTAAACATCCCAACACCACCACTTGAGTAAACATCCCAACACTACCACTTGAGTAAACATCCCAACACCACCACTTGAGTAAACATCCCAACACTACCACTTGAGTAAACATCCCAACACTACCACTTGAGTAAACATCCCAACACCACCACTTGAGTAAACATCCCAACACCACCACTTGAGTAAACATCTCAGCATCAGTAGCAGAGAAAATATTCCAACACTAGCAGTTGAATAAACATCCCAACACTAGCGGTTGAATAAACATCCCAGCTCCTGCAGGTAGACATCCTAACTGCAGCAGTTGGGTAAACTTCCCAACACAATCAGTTCAGTAAACATCCCAGCAACAAGAGTTTAATAAACATACCAAACACACTTCTTAATGTTTGAGTTTGAGGTTGTTTGAGTAAACATCCCCAACTCCCTAAAGTGAGTTGAGGGAGTAGTGTTGGAGAGGTGTCAAGTGAGTTGAGGGAGCAGTGTTGGAGAGGTGTCAAGTGAGTTGAGGGAGCAGTGTTGGAGAGGTGTCAAGTGAGTTGAGGGAGTAGTGTTGGAGAGGTGTCAAGTGAGTTGAGGGAGCAGTGTTGGAGAGGTGTCACGTGAGTTGAGGGAGTAGTGTTGGAGAGGTGTCAAGTGAGTTGAGGGAGCAGTGTTGGAGAGGTGTCACGTGAGTTGAGGGAGCAGTGTTGGAGAGGTGTCAAGTAAGTTGAGGGAGCAGTGTTGGACAGGTGTCAAGTGAGTTGAAGGAGCAGTGTTGGAGAGGTGTCAAGTGAGTTGAGGGAGCAGTGTTGGAGAGGTGTCACGTGAGTTGAGGGAGTAGTGTTGGAGAGGTGTCAAGTGAGTTGAGGGAGTAGTGTTGGAGAGGTGTCAAGTGAGTTGAGGGAGCAGTGTTGGAGAGGTGTCAAGTGAGTTGAGGGAGTAGTGTTGGAGAGGTGTCAAGTGAGTTGAGGGAGTAGTGTTGGAGAGGTGTCAAGTGAGTTGAGGGAGTAGTGTTGGAGAGGTGTCAAGTGAGTTGAGGGAGTAGTGTTGGAGAGGTGTCAAGTGAGTTGAGGGAGTAGTGTTGGAGAGGTGTCACGTGAGTTGAGGGAGTAGTGTTGGAGAGGTGTCAAGTGAGTTGAGGGAGCAGTGTTGGAGAGGATCAATTGAGTTGATGGAGCAGTGTTGGAGAGGATCAAGTGAGTTGATGGAGCAGTGTTGGAGAGGTGTCAAGTGAGTTGATGGGGCAGTGTTGGAGAGGTGTCACGTGAGTTGAGGGAGTAGTGTTGGAGAGGTGTCAAGTGAGTTGAGGGAGCAGTGTTGGAGAGGATCAATTGAGTTGATGGAGCAGTGTTGGAGAGGTGTCAAGTGAGATGAGGGAGTAGTGTTGGAGAGGTGTCAAGTGAGTTGAGGGAGTAGTGTTGGAGAGGTGTCAAGTGAGTTGAGGGAGTAGTGTTGGAGAGGTGTCAAGTGAGTTGAGGGAGCAGTGTTGGAGAGGTGTCAAGTGAGTTGAGGGAGCAGTGTTGGAGAGGTGTCAAGTGAGTTGAGGGAGCAGTGTTGGAGAGGTGTCAAGTGAGTTAATGGGGCAGTGTTGAGGAAACAACAGATGAGTTGAGGGAGCAGTTTTGGATGTGTGGCGGTTGGGTGTACCGAATGGTCCCTATCTCCAAGCCCAAGTGATAAGAGCTGCCCCGGCTGCCTCGCCCACAGACGTCACTTCCGTGGATGGCTCACAATAGTTCATCTACAAATCAAGCATTTTTCGCCATATGCAGTCAGATGGTTTATTTGAAAACAATGAATATACTTTAATCCTCTCTCCCTCCCCCCCCCCCAACCAAAAAATATAAATACGTTTAATTAAACGTATTTAATTAAACGAAACTTTTATTAACAGTTATTTTTGTTAAATTGTTACAGTTCAGGGTGCGGCCGTTGACGCATGCGCACTGATGTAGCTGAAGGCAGGCGTCATAATATATCCGGAGCTGAAGACAGACACGACTCAGAATATCTCAGGAGCTGCGCGTCAACTGGTATGTGCACCCATATTCACAGTATCATATTCTCACCTTTTGACATTATTTTATATTCATGTATTGTATGTAGATAGTGATCATGTGTAATTTAGTTTGAGGAAATATAAACGGTTTTGTTTATAACATTGTGTGTTGTTGGTAATTGGAGCCACGAACGACTGACTCGGTGTGACAGTGTTTATCTCTATTTCTCAGTATATATGTCTGGTGACCTTATATTATTTATATATCTTTCATTATTATGCACCCCATACTCACCCTGTGGGAGGTGGTAGAAAGGTTTACAGAGGGGTATAATAGGTACAGGAACTGAACCCCATTGTTCGTTTAGCTAAGCAAGTGACAATCTTTTGATGCTAGTTACACAATTGTTATTGTTACATACACACGCACATATATATATACATCCATGTACACATATACATATCAATAATCTTTTTATATCACGTGTTTCAACAAAAAAGCTCACAACTGTCTCTATACAAGGCACTTTACATCTATGGTGAGTCACGCAGTTACTAGTCTTGCTCCACACCCACCCAACTGTGGGGGGGGGGGCAGCTTTACAGTCATGTGCTCCACACCCACCCAACTGGGCGGCAGCTTTACAGTCATGTGCTCCACATCCATCCAACTGGGCGGCAGCTTTACATTCATGCGCAGACTGCACCTACAGTTAGCAAATTTTTGATACTTCGCTAAGATTCTTGGCCGTACAACATGATGAATACTTACACATTTCTGATAGATGATACTTACACATTTCTTGGACTACATTGATCGTGTTATCTCTGAATTCAGCGATTTTTTCTCAAATAGAAATTGTATTGGAGGGGATCTAAACATTCCCTCTAATGCGTTATGCGTGGTTTCCTCCAAGGCTCAGGGTCCCCCTTCTTCCAGCCAGAGGTGGTATTCCCTTCCTTTATATATATATAAATATATATTATATATATATAAATATATGTCAAGGCCTTGAAACTTTTTAATATACATGTATTGTTTAGCTACGAAAATACTGTTGGTAAGCTGTTAGTTAGGAACAGCCCTCGTAGTGATAATTGTGTCATTTATAAAATATCTTGTAAAGACTGTAATAAGTTCTATGTTGGGCAAACATCTAAAGATTTGAAATGTAGAATTTAGTAACATAAATACACTGTAAGACATGGCCAATTGTCTAATGCTTTGTTTGTGCATCTGTCAGAAGATGCTCACCAAATTGATTGGGAGATGGCTTCTTCAATAACGAATTGTAAAAGCACCTATACCAGAAACATAATTGAATCTGCTTTGATACAGATCACAAAAGAAAGTAATTTGAACATAAGCAGTGGTCTATATAACTTAGATTCATATTTAATAGATCAATTAAAGGGCGATTTAAGTAGGATCATTGGAACACATTTGTCTCACTAATTCATTGTATATATTTACTATTTTATGCTATTATTATCTATGTGTGGGCCTGTGTGTGGTTGCTGCATCAGATGGGCCAACGGGCTCCATCAGATGGGCCAATAGGCCCTCTGCAGTGTACACGTATTTTACCTCACCTCTCTCCACCATTCTCTCCTGCTTATTTATGTCCAGTACTCGATCTGTAAAATCACTCCTTCTGAAGATGTATTATTATACGAAATTACTTAAGGAAATTCCTGTTTCATTTTTCCTCCGTGGTCTGACATTGTCACATTTTTAATCACGTGTTTATTTTCGTGATACACACACACACACACACACATAGATATATATATATATATATATATATATATATATATATATATATATATATATATATATATATATATATATATATATATATATATTATTTTATATACCTAGACGGGGTATATAAATATATATTTATATATATATATATATATAGGTATATATACCACCTCTGGTGCAAGTTTAGGGACCCATTTTATATATATACACCATATACATATATATATTGGTGTATACTAGCAGCAGGTTTTCTTTTAAACATGTCTCGTTGAATATGACGGCATATTCTGAATTTACTATCATCTGATTTAGGGCTTCTATCCCTCTAACTATTTTCCTAGCAACAGGGCTTAGCTGAAAGAGGAGTTCTCCAAAACTCATTTTCGTTATTTCAAGGTGAAGAAAAAAGTGAATTACTATAGACTGTATCACACTTATTTATACAATTTGCACAACGTTTCGAACCTCCATGGTTCATTCTCAAGTGAAAAGAAATTACAGAACTCGTTGATTTATACCCGTACTGGGTCAGGTGATAAGACAATAAAGGTAAAAACAAGGGGGATACATAGGGGATAAATGGGGTCGAAGCACATAAGAACATAAAAAGGCGGCTTTGATAAAGCCGCCTTCAAACGCCATAGCAACTTCTAATTCATTTGACGTTTTGGAGGACGAGTGCTGTGGAGAGACTGTGGATCGCGCAAAAGGGAAAGCAACGAAGAGAAAGGAAGCGCAGGCCCCTCAGAAAGTAAAGGAAGTACCTAAGCAAACATTAGTTGTGGGAGATTCCCAGATAAGGTATTTGGATAGAACGTTTTGTGCTAGAGATAGGGGGAACAGGTTAAGGGTTTGCTATCCCGGAGCTGGCATTGGTGATATTATAAACAACATGAATGATATTATGGCTGGTAATGGGAACAATCCCATTATTTGCATTAGCGTGGGAGGAAATGATGTTGGTCGAGTCAGGAGTGAGGAACTGATTCAGAGGTATAAAACAGCCATAGAGTTAGTTAGGAGCAAGGGAGGAATCCCGATCATATGTGGCATTCTTCCAAGAAAGGGAGTGGGAAATGAATGGATATCGAGGGCACTTGGTGTCAATTGCCGGCTGGAAAGATATTGCAAATCAAATGCAATATCTTTCATAGACAACTGGGAACACTTCTATGGAAGAAATGAAATGTATGCTCGTGATGGGGTGCATCTATCGAGAGCTGGGGTTGTTGCTGTTGCGAACTCGCTAGAAGAAGTGGTTAGAGGTGTTTGTTTGGGTTTAAACTGTTAGTAGATAGAGGTATGGGAATTGATTTGGAGGAAGGAGGTAATAAAAGTACCTGTTTGTGGGAGAAAGGAATTGGCAAAACGATCAGGGAAAGAGAAGGTCCGCAAAATAACAATTCACTTAGGGTATATTACACTAACAGTAGAAGTCTAAGAAATAAAATTAACGAATTAAATGCTCTTGTCTGCACAGAAAAAATAGATATTATTGCACTTACCGAAACGTGGATGAATGTAGAAAATAGAGAACTATTAGCTGAATATCAAATAAATGGTTTTAAACTATTTCACACAGATAGATATATTAGACGAGGAGGGGGAGTAGCCATATATGTTAGGGACAATTTGAAATGTAGTCTCAAAGAGGGAATCAAAACTGAGCCACACACAGAAACTATTTGGATAGAATTATACGAAAAAGCAAATAATATTATAATAGGAGTAATATATAGGCCACCAAATTTAGACAGAATGGAAGCAAAGCATCTATGGGATGAAATATCTAGAGCATCTAGATCTAACAGTATTTATGTCATGGGTGACTTTAATTTTAGCGGAATAAACTGGTTGAACAAAACAGGGAATAGTGAAGCAGAAGATTTTCTAGAATTAATTGACGATTGCTTTCTTACGCAACACATTAAGGAACCAACACGGGAAAATAATATTTTAGATTTAGTGTTAACAAACAGGGAAACGCAAATTAGTGACATCGAAATAGGGAGTGAGCTAGGGAGCAGTGATCACAAAGAAATCAGATTTAGCATAGAATGGAATAGACCAGTAGGAGAAAATTCTGTTAAAGTGCCAGATTTTCGAAAAGCTGATTTTAATAGCCTAAGAAATTTTTTGGGTCAAATTGATTGGAAAGGCTTGGGTATGGGGTGTGGGCCGGTCTTGGAGCGAGACATGAACCCAGCGATAGGTGACTTAAATGGGGATTTCGATGTGGATTCAATATATAACTTATTTAAGAATATTCTAAACAAAGCACAGGAACGTAGTATACCATACAAATTGAATAGATCGTATACTAATGACCCAAAGTGGATAACAAAGAATTTGAAGAACCTTATAGGTAAAAAGAGAGCTTGGTACAAAAGGATTAAAAATGGGGAGGTCACTTTAGAACAGGAATTCGTACAACTGGTTAGAAATGTTAAAAAAGAGATAAGGAAAGCAAAAAGAAACTATGAAGTTCGCATAGCAGGGCAAGCAAAGACAAATCCTAAAGGGTTTTTTCAGTTATATCGTACTAAGACTAGGGAAAGGATAGGTCCATTAAAAACTGAGACAGGTCAAATAACAGATAGTGATGAAGAGATGAGTAGTATTTTTAATAAATATTTTGTATCTGTATTTACTAAAGAGGAACTTAACAATATGCCTTCAGCCGAACAAGTCTATGTGGGTGGGGACGAGGACAGGTTGACGAGTTTAGCAGTTACCAGGGAGGATGTTCTTAAACAAATAGTAAAACTCAAACCAAACAAATCCCCAGGGCCGGATGAAGTGTTTGCTAGGGTGCTTAAAGAATGCAAAGAGGAGCTTTGTGACCCACTGTCAACCATATTTAATAAATCAATAGAGTCAGGCAGAGTGCCAGAGTTTTGGAAAGTTGCTAATGTGATACCAGTTTTTAAGAAAGGAGATAGATCACTTGCGTCTAACTATCGACCAATTAGCCTAACGTCTATTGTGGGAAAGTTACTCGAATCTATAATAGCAAATAAAATTCGTCTTCATCTTGAAAAACATAAATTAATAATTGAGTCGCAACATGGTTTTATAAATGGCCGTTCATGTTTAACAAATTTGTTATCTTTTTATTCTAGCATTGTTGAGGCAGTTGATAGTGGTAAGGATTGCGATGTTGTATACCTTGACTTTAGCAAAGCTTTTGATACAGTGCCACATGAAAGACTGATTAAAAAAATAGAGTCTCATGGTATTGGGGGTGCTATATTAAGCTGGATTAGGGCATGGCTATACCAAAGGAAACAGAGAGTTAGTATAAATGGAATCAAGTCAGAGTGGGAAAATGTTGTAAGTGGAGTGCCTCAAGGCTCTGTCCTGGGACCTCTGTTGTTTATAATATATATAAATGATTTAGATTCAGGTTTGAGTAGCAACATTTGCAAATTTGCCGATGATACGAAAATCGGTAGGGAAATTAATTCGGAGGAGGACTCACTATCACTTCAAGTTGATCTAGATAGGGTTTTGAAATGGTCAAAGGATTGGCAGATGCAGTTTAATGCTGATAAATGTAAAGTTCTGAGGTTAGGTAATGATGATAGAGTTACAAGATACGAGCTAGATGGTGTTGTGATTGCGAAGTCGGATTGCGAAAGGGATCTGGGAGTTATGATTAGTAAGAATTTAAAACAAAAGGATCAATGCATAAATGTTCGTAATAAGGCAAATCGGACACTTGGATTTATTAATCGCAGCGTTAGTAACAAGACACCTGGTGTGGTTCTCAAGCTATATCTTGCTCTAGTTAGGCCCCATTTAGATTATGCAGTTCAGTTTTGGTCGCCATATTATAGAATGGATATAAATTCACTTGAACGTGTCCAGCGTAGGATGACTAAGTTAATTCCCCAAATTAGAAATCTTTCATATGAAGAAAGATTAACAAAGCTTAAGTTGCATTCACTGGAAAGGCGAAGAGTTAGGGGTGACATGATAGAGGTTTACAAGTGGATGAATGGACATAACCGGGGGGATATTAATAGGGTATTAA
The DNA here is from genome assembly GCF_040958095.1 of Procambarus clarkii. NCBI lineage: Eukaryota > Metazoa > Arthropoda > Malacostraca > Decapoda > Cambaridae > Procambarus > Procambarus clarkii. The sequence goes on from NC_091195.1 coordinate 31,445,141, forward strand.
AAGTATCAACACAGGACAGAACACGAAACAATGGATATAAATTGGATAAGTTTAGATTTAGGAAAGACTTGGGTAAATACTGGTTCAGTAACAGGGTTGTTGATTTGTGGAACCAATTGCCGCGTAACATTGTGGAGGTGGGGTCCCTCGATTGTTTCAAGCACGGGTTGGACAAGTATATGAGTGGGATTGGGTGGTTATAGAATAGGAGCTGCCTCGTATGGGCCAATAGGCCTTCTGCAGTTACCTTTGTTCTTATGTTCTTATAAGAATAAAGGTAACTGCGAAAGGCCTATTGGCCCATACGAGGCAGCTCCTATCTACATACAAAGATTAATAAGGTGTAATTGGCCTGTTATGTTGAACAGTGTCTTCTGTGTTGGCATCGTTATGTTCTGGTCTTGTCCTTACTCTCATGGTGGGTAGAGTAAAGAGTTCCGTGATTTGGGTGTTCATGGTAGGTTGTTCTATTCTTAAGTGAATTGCTTCAAGAATTTGTAATCTTCTTGCATCTTGGGTTTTGTCTATTATACAGGTATTTTTGTTCAACATTTCTCTTTTTAGGGTGATGTCATGGGCTTGTCTCATGTGATTCCTGGGGGCACCGGATTAAAGATGACATGTCAAACGCCTCGTCAGCTTGGTCGACGTACTTATGTACTTAGATTGAAGGTTACATCCTTCGTGGGGGCAAGTGTACATGTATACAACGCTTGACTGCTGTAGAGGGTTCTCCGTCGGCTTCGGGCTGTTTTTGATAAGGAGTTCGAAGTCGTCTTGGTTTTGTAGAATATGATCAGGTCTATGGTTTGGTTAGGAGTAATGCTTTTTACTCCTTTTCGGATTATTTCTTTCATTATTCTTTCGTCTTTTTGTTTGTTCATTGTGCATTGTTGATTTCTAATATAATTTTATTTAGGTATTATGGTTTCTGTTCTAGGTTCTGGATTATACCATCGGTCAAAGTGTCTTCTTATAGCTGCGTTTATTTCCGCGTTGCTATATCCGTTGTTCACCAATACCTGAGTTATTCTTTCAAATTCTCTACTCACGTTGCTCCATTCAGAGCAGTGGGTAAGCCCTCGACGAATATAAGCATTGAGAACACTGGCTTTGTATCTTTGGGGGCACTCACTTCTACCGTTCAGGCATAATCCTATGTTGGTGTGCTTAGTATATACGTTGGAGCTTAAAGAGGTTCCTGTTTTTGTTATTAGTACATCCAAGAATGGCAGACTGTTATTTTCACTATTTTCATGTGTAAATCGGAGTACTGACTCTCTCTCTGGATGGCTTTTTAGATCAATTAGTTCGTCTGAGTCTTTTTCTATGACGAATATGTCATCTACATGACGGCAATATACAGTTGTTTTTTCTAAAAAACAACTGTATTTTTTGTGTTTGTTTTTGTAAAAATAAAAAGCCAACTGTATATTGCCGTTATGTAGATGACATATTGTATTATTGACATTTCTTCACCTTGAAATAACGAAAATGAGTTTTGGAGAACTCCTCTTTCAGCTAAGCCCTGATGCTAGGAAAATAGTTAGAGGGATAGAAGGCCTAAATCAGAAGATAGTAAATACAGAATATGCGGTCATATTCAACGAGACATGTATATATATATATATATATATGTATATATATATATATATATATATATATATATATATATATATATATATATATATATATATATATGTCGTACCTAGTAGCCAGAACTCACTTTTTGGCCTACTATTCAAGGCCCGATTTGCCTAATAAGCCAAGTTTTCCTGAATTAATATATTTTTTCTAATTTTTTTCTTATGAAATGATAATGCTACCCATTTCATTATGTATGAGGTCAATTTTTTTTTATTGGAGTTAAAATTAACGTAGATATATGACCGAACCTAACCAACCCTACCTAACCTAACCTAACCTATCTTTATAGGTTAGGTTAGGTTAGGTAGCCGAAAAAGTTAGGTTAGGTAGGTTAGGTAGTCGAAAAACAATTAATTCATGAAAACTTGGCTTATTAGGCAAATCGGGCCTTGCATAGTAGGCTGAGAAGTGCGTTCTGGCTACTAGGTACGACATATATATAAATATATATATATATATATATATATATATATATATATATATATATATATATATATATATATATATATATATATATATATATATGACAATGTCAGACAACAGAGGAAAAATGAAACAGGAAATTTCCTTAAGTACTTTCGTATATTAAATACATCTTCAGAAGGTCCGTACTTTCGTATTTAATATACGAAAGTACTTAAGGAAATTTCCTGTTTCATTTTTCCTCCGTGGTCTGACATTGTCACATTCTTAATCACGTGTTTATTTTCGTGATATACACACACACATATATATATAAATATATATATATATATATATATATATATATATATATATATATATATATATATATATATATATATATATATATATATATAACTGAAAACTCACACCCCAGAAGTGACTCGAACCCATACTCCCAGGAGCCACGCAACTGGTATGTACAAGACGCCTTAATCCACTTGACCATCACGACCGGACATAATGAGGTGATAGCCGAGGCTATTTGAACCACCCCACCGCCGGTACTCGGATAGTAATCTTGGGCATAGCATTTTACCAAATCACCTCATTCTTTGGGGCACACGTGAGGAACACAAATGCGAACAAGCCTGAATGGTCCCCAGGACAATATGCAACTGAAACCTCACACCCCAGAAGTGACTCGAACCCATACTCCCAGGAGCCACGCAACTGGTATGTACAAGACGCCTTAATCCACTTGACCATCACGACCGGACATAATGAGGTGATAGCCGAGGCTATTTGAACCACCCCACCGCCGGCACTCGGATAGTAATCTTGGGCATAGCATTTTACCAAATCACCTCATTCTTTGGGGCACACGTGAGGAACACAAATGCGAACAAGCCTGAATGGTCCCCAGGACAATATGCAACTGAAAACTCACACCCCAGAAGTGACTCGAACCCATACTCCCAGGAGCCACGCAACTGGTATGTACAAGACGCCTTAATCCACTTGACCATCACGACCGGACATAATGAGGTGATAGCCGAGGCTATTTGAACCACCCCACCGCCGGCACTCGGATAGTAATCTTGGGCATAGCATTTTACCAAATCACCTCATTCTTTGGGGCACACGTGAGGAACACAAATGCGAACAAGCCTGAATGGTCCCCAGGACAATATGCAACTGAAAAGTCACACCCCAGAAGTGACTCGAACCCATACTCCCAGGAGCCACGCAACTGGTATGTACAAGACGCCTTAATCCACTTGACCATCACGACCGGCGGCGAGTGCCGGCGGTGGGGTGGTTCAAATAGCCTCGGCTATCACCTCATTATGTCCGGTCGTGACGGTCAAGTGGATTAAGGCGTCTTGTACATACCAGTTGCGTGGCTCCTGGGAGTATGGGTTCGAGTCACTTTTGGGGTGTGAGTTTTCAGTTGCATATTGTCCTGGGGACCATTCAGGCTTGTTCGCATTTGTGTTCCTCACGTGTGCCCCAAAGAATGAGGTGATTTGGTAAAATGCTATGCCCAAGATTACTATCCGAGTGCCGGCGGTGGGGTGGTTCAAATAGCCTCGGCTATCACCTCATTATGTCCGGTCGTGATGGTCAAGTGGATTAAGGCGTCTTGTACATACCAGTTGCGTGGCTCCTGGGAGTATGGGTTCGAGTCACTTCTGGGGTGTGAGTTTTCAGTTGCATATTGTCCTGGGGACCATTCAGGCTTGTTCGCATTTGTGTTCCTCACGTGTGCCCCAAAGAATGAGGTGATTTGGTAAAATGCTATGCCCAAGATTACTATCCGAGTGCCGGCGGTGGGGTGGTTCAAATAGCCTCGGCTATCACCTCATTATGTCCGGTCGTGATGGTCAAGTGGATTAAGGCGTCTTGTACATACCAGTTGCGTGGCTCCTGGGAGTATGGGTTCGAGTCACTTCTGGGGTGTGAGTTTTCAGTTGCATATTGTCCTGGGGACCATTCAGGCTTGTTCGCATATATATATATATATATATATATATATATATATATATATATATATATATATATATATATATATATATATATATATATATATATATATATTATTAAATATGACCGAAAAAATAAGATTAATAATTCTAACGCGAATTTTCTCGATCTTTCTTATGTTTCTTTTCACTGTTGATTGTAAATGAAAAATCAATTCTCCAAAATTCATTTTTATTTCTAGTCTGACGCGACACTTGAGCGGGTTTCATAAAACTTATTACATTTTCAAAGACTTTAGTTTACACACACACACAACTATAACTGAATAGAGCTTAAACATCTTCGATTTTTTATACCTGCATTTGGGTGAAGTGATATGTTACAACAGTTTTGGATGAGGTGAAAACAAACTTTCAACACAAGCCAGAACACGAAACAATGGGTATTGAAGGTAAGAATGGAAGTAATTGCAGAGGGCCTATTGGCCCATATTTCTTGATGCTTCTATATTGGAGCGGAGTCTTGAAGTGGGTAGAATATAGTTGTGCATTAATTAGCTGTTTATTGCTGGTGTTGACTTCTTGATGTGTAGTGCCTCGCAGATGTCAAGCCGCCTGCTATCGCTGTATCTATCGATGATTTCTGTGTTGTTTGCTAAGATTTCTCTGGTTATGGTTTGGTTGTGGGAAGAGATTATATGTTCCTTAATGGAGCCCTGTTGGTTATGCATCGTTAAACGCCTGGAAAGAGATGTCTGTTGTCTTGCCTATATACTGAGTTTTTTGAGGCTTACAGTCCCCATGAGGGCATTTGAAGGCATAGACGACGTTGGTCTCTTTTAAAGCGTTCTGCTTTGTGCCTGGAGAGTTTCTCATGAGTAGGCTGGCCGTTTTCTTGGTTTTATAGTAAATCGTCAGTTGTATCTTCTGATTTTTGTCTGTAGGGATAACGTTTCTATTAACAATATCTTTCAGGACCCTTTCCTCCGTTTTATGAGGTGGAAAAGAAGTTCCTGTAAAATAGTCTAATAGGGGGTATAGGTGTTGTGTTAGTTGTCTCTTCAGAGGTTGCATGGCGTTTCACTTTCCTTCTTATGATGTCTTCAACGAAACCATTAGAGAAGCCGTTGTTGACTAGGACCTGCCTTACCCTACAGAGTTCTTCGTCGACTTGCTTCCATTCTGAGATGTGGCTGAGAGCACGGTCGAAATAAGCGTTAACAACCCTCCTCTTGTACCTGTCTGGGCAGTCAATGTTGGCATTTAGGCACATTCCTATGTTTGTTTTCTTAGTGTAGACAGTAGTGTGGAAAACTCCGCTCCTTTCCATGACTGTTACATCTAGAAAGGGCAGCGTCATAAGTCAAGCAACGCTAATTAAAAAGTCAGCCTTCAGCACATTTAAACATGCACGCCTTAAGCGTTGTGGGAAACATTTACCAGCAGTGAATGGCCAACATATTAATATCTTGGGCCAAGCTACATTTAAATTTGAATTGGGAAAGGAAGAATCTTACCCGCACAATTGTCGAGAATCTTTCATTCTCTGGGGATATTCTGGTGGGTATGGACTTCCTAGGAAGGGTTAACTTTTCTCTCTGCTCACGAGGGAGCAAGGAATTACAGATTGAGGTTGGGTCAGGTAGTTTATCCCATTAGAATGGTAGATCATCCATCAGTGGTTGCTTCCATTAGTAAGAAGCAGACATACAACATCCATTACCCTACATTGTTATTTAAGTGTCTTCCAGACACAGATAAGAAGTCATGTGGGTTGCATGTCTTGATTAAACAATGTTGCCCACCCCATTCAGTTAAGTTCATTAAAGTGTCTGTGGGACATCACCTTGCACCAGGTACCATCCTCCAGGTGGCTGGGAGATGTGACAGGTTATTAATCCCTCATCATCTAATAACAGTGCTTGATAAAGGTACTCTTATTCCAGTTGTCAATCTCTCACATAATACCTATCATTTCAGGGCAGGTGATAGATAGAGTGCTCCTGGCAGTATTGGTTCGAGTCACATCTGGGGTGTGAGTTTTCAGTTGCATAGAGTCCTGGGGACCATTTAGGCTTGTTCGCATTTGTGTTCCTCATGTGTGCCCCAAAGAATGAGTTGATTTGATAAAAAACCATGCCCAAGATTACCAACCGAGTGCCAGCGGGGGGATGGAAATAGCCTCGGCTACCATCCTCTTTTGACCGGTCGTGTTGGTCGAGCAGTTAAGGTGGATGATGTTATATATATATATATATATATATATATATATATATATATATATATATATATATATATATATATATATATATATATATATGTCGTACCTAGTAGCCAGAACGCACTTCTCGGCCTACTATGCAAGGCCCGATTTGCCTAATAAGCCAAGTTTTCCTGAATTAATGGTTTTTCGACTACCTAACCTACCTAACATTTTCGGCGACCTAACCTAACCTAACCTATAAAGATAGGTATATATATATATATATATATATATATATATATATATATATATATATATATATATATATATATATGCGAACAAGCCTGAATGGTCCCCAGGACTATATGCGACTGAAAACTCGCACCCCAGAAGTGACTCGAACCCATACTCCCAGGAGCAACGCAACTGGTAACTACAGGGCACCTTAATCCGCTTGACCATCACGGCCGGACAAAGGAAGTGATAGCCGAAGCTATTTGAACCACTTCCCCACCGGCAACTCGGATGGTAATCTTGGGCATAGCATTTCACCAAATCACCTCATTCTTTGGGGCACACGTGAGGAACACAAATGCGAACAAGCCTGAATGGTCCCCAGGACTATATGCGACTGAAAACTCACACCCCAGAAGTGACTCGAACCAATACTCCCAGGAGAATCCGCTTGATGGTCAAGCGGATTAAGGCGCCCTGTAGTTACCAGTTGCGTTGCTCCTGGGAGTATGGGTTCGAGTCACTTCTGGGGTGTGAGTTTTCAGTCGCATATAGTCCTGGGGACCATTCAGGCTTGTTCGCATTTGTGTTCCTCACGTGTGCCCCAAAGAATGAGGTGATTTGGTGAAATGCTATGCCTAAGATTACCATCCGAGTTGCCGGTGGGGAAGTGGTTCAAATAGCTTCGGCTATCACTTCCTTTGTCCGGCCGTGATGGTCAAGCGGATTAAGGCGCCCTGTACATACCATTTGCGTTGCTCCTGGGAGTATGGGTTCGAGTTACTTCTGGGGTGTGAGTTTTCAGTCATATATATATATATATATATATATATATATATATATATATATATATATATATATATATATATATATATATATATATGTCGTACCTAGTAGCCAGAACGCACTTCTCAGCCTACTATGCAAGGCCCGATTTGCCTAATAAGCCAAGTTTTCCTGAATTAATATATTTTCTCTAATTTTTTTCTTATGAAATGATAAAGCTACCCATTTCATTATGTATGAGGTAAATTTTTTTATTGGAGATAAAATTAACGTAGATATATGACCGAACCTAACCAACCCTACCTAACCTAACCTAACCTATCTTTATAGGTTAGGTAGCCGAAAAAGTTACGTTAGGTTAGGTTAGGTAGGTTAGGTAGTCGAAAAAACATTAATTCATGAAAACTTGGCTTATTAGGCAAATCGGGCCTTGCATAGTAGGCCGAGAAGTGCGTTCTGGCTACTAGGTACAACATATATATATATATATATATATATATATATATATATATATATATATATATATATATATATATATATATATATATATATATATATATATATATATATATATATATATATATATATTTTTTTTTTTTTTTTTTAACCTAGATGGGGTACCACCTCTGGTGCAAGTGTAGGGACCCATAGCCTCGGAGCTCGGAGAAGAAAATAAAGAGTACTCAGAGAAGACCTTGTGGATCCTCACTGAACACTTCGATATTTTCTTCTCCTACCACCCCTATTCTTTTGGTATGTGTGTATATTTATCTAACTTTATTTGAAAATGTCATTACACAAAAAAAAGTTACAATATTGATTACATGCAGGGTGCAAGGCTGCTTGTCACAAGTTGTACAGCTCTTCCAGCTCCTCAGATGGCGGGCAGGAACCATGGATGCAGTGAGCATTTCCTCTCTGGATTGCCACACTAAGGCGCTGAAAAAGAAAACTGGCAGCTCTAGGGTCTCTAGTTGTTTCGATTAGCTTAGACCCCAACTCCTTCAATAAGCTAGCAGCACTTTTACCCCAGGCACCAAGTGTCTCTGAGGCAATGGGGACAAAATTGTAGTGGTGCTCAAGGTCTCTGTATTTACGTGACTTGGCCGCTTCCCGGTGATTGGCAGCTCCTCCTGCTTGTGTAGCACTGAAGTCAACATAGGTATTGGCTAAAGTTGAAACGCATCTGTAGTCCCACACCAACTGTCTACCATTCTTCCAGGGGTTCACCGTGATTCCGTCTGGGCGACCGACAGGCTCATCAGAGTTGCGGGACATTAGGTAACGGGGCTCTCTTTCTGCTGGACAACCGGCTGTGGTAAGGCTTCTCTTAATAATGTCATTGACCTCGCCGTGTCTTGCATGCCATCCTCCTGTCCTTTGGCAGAGAAGGCCATGCCGTCCGTATCTGTCGGCCTCTGCCTCGCCGCAAATACACCTGTATTCGGTGTGGATTGGGGCAGCGAGGCGGAGAGCCACGGCAATTCGAAGGGCCTGCGGTGTGAGACGGGTGCCGGTTGCTGACATTGGGGTTGCTAATAGGAAATCACCTGCATGGGGAGCTGCTACAGCTCTAAGTCGGGCAGTGTCATGTGGTGTTGTCGCAGCTTCTAGCAAAGTCGCAGCTTCTTGGTCGGCAATGGGGCGATCCCAGCTGGATTGCTTATGGGCTTCAGAAGGCGGTAGTTGGGGTGCTGGTCCTGCGAGAGAGACCCATTTGGTTGTGCAGTCTGTGAAACTGGGATCATGTACCCCAGCCTGTTGAACTAGGTGCTCAGGTAGGATTTCCTTCACCAAGTTGTCAGACCCCACTGAAGAGGACAGGAACGCTGCTACAGCAATTTGTGTTGCTGTGCGCACGCCAAGGCCCCCGAGTCTGACAGGGAGGCCTGTTTCCACTGTAAGTCGCTGAGGGAAAGATTGAGGGCTTTTTCTAGTGTTGATTTCAGCAAGCTGTCATACTCTTCTAATTTAATATTGTTGAAAGATGGCGAACATCTTAGAAAGTAGGTCAGCCTGGGGAGGGACAAGCATCTGGTGATGAGGTAAAGTGCATCATGAGCATCGATGTCTTCAATGCTCTCGTTCATCCTCTTCAGGTCAGTGATCTTCTTACCAAGGACCCCGTCGATGGCATTCCTTCCAAGAGGAGCACCTAGGAGTGTGCTGTCCTCAGGGTTGGTTGTATGAATGTCAGGCAAAACAACCTTTATTTGCTCTATTATGTGCTGGTTGGTGGAGGTTATTTCGCACTTGGAAGGGTTTAGAGTGAGGCCTAGGCTTGCTCCTTGCTCCTAAATTATTCTTATGTCGTCCAAGAGTGAGGCTGGGGAGCCGGCTAGAGTACCATCGCCCAAAAACCAAATGTTGAGCTCACTGGACAGGTTATCGGTGACTTCCTTGATAACTAGGCAGAAAAGAAAAGGAGCAAGGGGGTCACCCTGTTGGACACCTTCTTGTGATTCAATTTCATATTCCCCAAAAAGCAGTGTTAGATTCTTGCTATAGCATGAGTTTACAAACGGGTAGAGGGAAGGAAAACGGCGATGAACTGCACTGAGTACTGCATCCCTTCTAACCAGATTGAAAGCATTTTTGAAGTCCAGCTTTATCAGGGCTTTTTCATCCGTAATGTTGGCAATGTAGGCTCTAGCTGCATGAGCCGCTGCCTCACACCCTTGGGGAATGCCAAACCCAAGCTGTTTTGGCTTCAGCATGTCGGCTGCTGACTGACTAACTGCTCTCGGTCTGATTCCTCCATCTTTTTTCCTCAGGGCACAGAGGGTAGCGCCAAAAAAGAGAGGCCGTATGGTTTCTGGTATGTTGCCAGCTAGACATGTGTTGGCGAATCTAGTTAGTTCCACCAGGAGGCCCTGTGCAATGTCTCCCAGTGCAGGGTTGAGCATTTGTTTGATCTGGTTGGGTCGTAGTCCTGTGAACCCACCTGCTGATCCTGGTGGGAAGGATAAAGCTGCTTTATGCACCATGGATTCGAGCACACACAGGGGTTCTGCTCTGGTGACACCGACTAGGGGAACACTGTCGTCACGAGGAGCTCTGTGTGGGTGTTTTTCCCTCAGGGCTTGTGCTGTATGGGCATCCCTGGTGGCAACTGTGTCTTCACTGGTGATGACTCTGATCGCCCCTATTGTGTTGCCTTCTTCTATTTTCTTGCTGACTGTTGCTCTGATTTTGGATGCCTCGGTTCTGCTGTTGATACCTTTCCTACCGTGGGTGTTTTTGGCACGGGTGGGGAGGGGTGCCTGGTTGTCCTCTCTAGGATATATATATATATATATATATATATATATATATATATATATATATGTCGTACCTAATAGCCAGAACGCACTTCTCAGCCTACTATTCAAGGCCCGATTTGCCTTATAAGCCAAGTTTTCATGAATTAATGTTTTTTCGTCTACCTAACCTACCTAACCTAACCTAACCTAGCTTTTTTTGGCTACCTAACCTAACCTTACCTATAAATATAGGTTAGGTTAGGTTAGGTAGGGTTGGTTAGGTTCGGTCATATATCTACGTTAATTTTAACTCCAATAAAAAAATAATGACCTCATACATAGAGAAAAGGGTTGCTTTATCATTTCATAAGAAAAAAATTATAGTAAATATATTAATTCAGGAAAACTTGGCTTATTAGGCAAATCGGGCCTTGAATAGTAGGCTGAGAAGTGAGTTCTGGCTACTAGGTACGACATATATATATATATATATATATATATATATATATATATATATATATATATATATATATATATATATATGTCGTACCTAGTAGCCAGAACGCACTTCTCAGCCTACTATGCAAGGCCCGATTTGCCTAATAAGCCAAGTATTCCTGAATTAATATATTTTCTCTAATTTTTTTCTTATGAAATGATAAAGCTGCCCATTTCATTATGTATGAGGTCAATATTTTTTTTATTGGAGTTAAAATTAACGTAGATATATGACCGAACCTAACCAACCCTACCTAACCTAATCTATCTTTATAGGTTAGGTTAGGTAGCCGAAAAAGTGAGGTTAGGTTAGGCTAACCTAACCTAACCTAACTTTTTCGGCTTCCTAACCTAACCTATAAAGATAGGTTAGGTTAGGTTAGGTTAGGTTAGGTAGGGTTGGTTAGGTTCGGTCATATATGTACGTTAATTTTAACCCCAATAAAAAAATTGACCTCATACATAATGAAATGGGTAGCTATATCATTTCATAAGAAAAAAAAGAAAACATATTGAAATTCTGGAAAACTTGGCTTATTACGGAAATCGGGCCTAGCATAGTAGGCCGACTACGACGTTCTGGCTACTAGGTATAACATATATATATTTATATATACTTTATAGATGTCATATCTGTGACTGGAAAAAAACATGCTTTCTTTGAAAAACTGTGTTTTTCAAGTGTTTATCATGTGAGGGAAATATTCGAAACCTATTTACTCATTGGTTTGAAACTTTGGCACAACATTGCATTCGAATAGGCGAGTGTTTTTATATACCTACTATATACATGCCTCAACTGTGACAGGAGAAAACATGCTTTTTTGAAAAACAACGCCATCTGTAGGGCATAAGGGCAACACGCTGTTATCTCAGAAAGTTCTTCACTGTTTGCTTTGAAATTCGGACGCAACGTTCCATTCAAATACGTACGTGTTTTTATATACTTACTATTTAGATGCTACACCTGTGACAATTAAAAACATGCGTTTTTTTTAATATTAGCGCCCTCTGTTGCACGTAAGAGCAACACACGAAATACAAAATATGTTACGATTCCTTTTCAATGTTTCCGATTGCATTGATAAATTTAATTTTCTTAGATTTGGATTTATTTTCATTTTGATTTAAATATTTTTTGTGACGTTGCATGAGAATTGAGCTGTGATTTTTACCAGACCGTTCATTTCGTGGGTAGTTATCTTGAGATGTTTTCGGGGCTTTAGTGTCCCCGCGGTCCGGTCCTCGACCAGAACTCCACCCCCAGGAGCAGCCCGTGACAGCTGACTAACACCCAGGTACCTATTTTACTGCTAGGTAACAGAGGCATAGGGTGAAAGAAACTCTGCCCATTGTTTCTCGCCGGCGCCCGGGATGGAACCTGGGACCACAGGATCACAAGTCCAGCATGCTGTCCGCTCGGCCGACCGGCCGACCGGCTCCCTATGTATAGCGTATTTGTTTCTTTTTTCATTGTTTTTTATTTCGTGTTTTTAACTGTTCTTATTTTCCAGTGCAATTGGTGGTGAAATTGAGCTGTGTCGATTGATCTGCGTTTGAATTTAAATATTTCGTTAGTATTTTTTGTTTTTGTTTCGAAAACATGAAAATGGACAACACGTTTATTTCACAGCTGCAAGTGTGCAACAGCTATGAATCCACCGGCTACATCGTAACCTACTTTCTTAACGTTGTCAAAATGACGCGTTTGCGGTAACACTGCTGTATTCGGAGTGCCTACGTATTACACATGGAATGCCAGTAGAAAATAATTTAAACGACGCAAACGAGGAGAGCGAGTCGACGAACAACCTGGCATATTCAAATAAACTACGATAGGCAGACTGTACACTATGCATCCAAATCAAAATGAATGCTTCTTTCTTCGCATGCTGGTGGTAAATTTGCCCGGTCCAACGTCTTTGTAGGCATCTCCAAAAGAGTTATGGGAGAAATATAAATCGCACATGGTTGAAGATATTGTCCGTCGAATACGAAGGAAAATTCAAATATGAACATGGATTTCACAGCAGAAAACTTCAACGAAGCGTTGATAATAATTGAAGATTTGTGGTTAGAAATCGCAAACAAAGTTCTAAATCAATTGTAAATGCTGCTTCCTTGGATGTAGTATTGCGTCGTGAACCAAATTACAACACGGGTGATATGGTATCGTATGTGTAATCAAATATTCCTAAGCTAACGCTTGAGCGAAAAGACATTTACAATCAAATAATTCAAACTGTCAATAACGGGTTTGGAGAAATCTTTTTAGATTCGCCAGGAGGAACTGTAAAACCTTCCTAATTTGATTGATACTGGCAGCATTTAGATCCCAAAATGGCATAACCTTAGCTCTTGCATCGTCCGGAATAGTTGCGACATTGTTACCAGGTGAAAAACTACTACTTCGGCTTTGAAATTGCCATTGAACATGGAATTCATTGAAACTCCCATGTACAACATTTCCAAAGCATTCGGCATGGAAAAGTCGTGCAGAAATGCAAACTTATTGTTTAGGAGGAATGCACAATGGCCCACAAAAATCGCTCGAGGCTCCTGATCGATCATTGCAAGATTTGCGTGGAAACATCAGGCCATTTGGGAACACATTAATATTACTTGCAGGTGATTTCAGGCAAACTTACCTTTAATTCCTCGATATAAGACCGTCGACACTGTTGAGGAAGCAGATGAAGGTGTTAGTTCTCCAACAGAATTTTTTAATTCACCTGATCTGCCAGGGATACCTTCACACGTACGGCAATTACAAATCTGCGTGCCAGTTATTATGTTGTAAAATATCAATCAGCTAAAGCTATGCAACGCCACGAGCCTTGCAGTAATAAAAATAATTAGCAACGTCGCAGAAGCAACAATCTTGACAGGACCTTTCAAAGGTGAAGATCTTCTCATTCCTCGCATTTCTATGATTCCAACAGATATGCCATTTCAATTTAAGATATTGTAATTTCCAATTCGATTGGCGCTTGCAATCACCATCAAAGAAACTCAGGGCCAATCCTTAGAATTGTGCAGTTTATATCAAAAAACGGAATGCTTTTCACAGGGACAATTATGTGTTGTGTGTTCTAAAGTTGGCAAACTAGATAATCTCTATATCTCCACAGACAATCGAACAACAAGAAATTTTGAAAACCCATAAGCATTCTGAAATTAAACATATTAGTAACGTGCGCTTTCTCTTTTCTTTCTTTTCTCTTCAACCAGACTGAGCCACAGCAACGCGTGACGGGTACAGCTAGTATATAAATAATAATGGAAATGTTCGTTTGTTCAAATTCGCTAATCTCCGAAAGTTCTTCACCGATTGCCTTGAAATGTTCACACAACGTTCCATTCGCATCCGAGCAGGTTTTTATATACATACTATATAGATGTCACGTCGGTGACGGGAAAAAACATACATTTTTGGAAAAGCTGAGTTTTTCGTGTGTTTTTCATGTCAGGGAAATCTTCGAAACCTCTTTACCGATTGCTTTGAAATTTTGACACAATATTGCATTTGAATAGGCGAGTGTTTTTATATACCAACTTTATACATGCCTCACCTGTGACAGGAAAATAACATGCTTTTTTTGAAAAACTGCGCCATCTGTAGGACGTAAGAGCAACACCGTTGTAATCTCCGAAAGTTCTTCACTGATTCCTTTGAAATTTTGACACAACGTTCCATTCGAATACGTGCATGTTTTTATATACATACTATTTAGATGTCACACCTGTGGCAGGTGAAAACATGCGTTTTTTGATAAACAGCGCCATCTTTTGCACGTAAGAGCAACACACGATATATAAAATATGTTACAATTCCATGTCAATGTTCCCGATTGCATTGATAAATTTAATTTTCATTGACTTTTATTTATTTTCATTTTGATTTAATTGTTTTTCATGACGTTGCGTGGGAATTGAGCTGTGTTGTTTACCATACTGTTTATTTCGTGGGTATAGCTTTTTTGTTTCTTTTTTCATTGTTTTTCATTTCGTTTTTTTAACTGTTCTTCTTATTTTTAAGTACAATTTGTTGTGAGTTTGACCTGTGTCGATTGATCTGCGTTTGAATTTAAATATTTCGTTAGTGTTTTTTGTTTTTGTTTTGAAAATAAGAAAATGGACAACACGTTTATTTCACAGCTGCAAATGCGCAACAAACAGCTATGAATCCACCGGCTACAACGTTAACTGCTTTCTTCACTCTGTGTCAAAATGACGCGTTTGCGAAAACATTGCTGTATCCGGAAGTGTCTACGTATTACACATAGAATGCGAGTAGAAAATCATTTGAACGACGCAAATAAGGAGAGCGAATCGACGGACAACCTGGCATATTCAAATAAACTACAATAAGCAGACTGCACACGGTTCATCCCATTTAAGATGAATGCTTCTTTCTTCTCATGCTGTTGGTAAATGTGCCCGGCCCAATGTCTTTCCAGCCATTGAGATTTGTCAATGGCTTAACTTATGCCAATGTCCGTAGTGCATGTTAAGCTCTTAATTTATTGGAGAACGACCGACACTGGGATGTATGAACTAATGACGCGTCCAACACGTCACATCCAAATCAAATTCGAGCGTTGTTTGCAATCATATTGACCACCTGTTCTCCTTCGTCTCTATCAGAATTATGGGAGAAATATAACTTGAACATGGCTGAAGATATTATCCGTCGAATACGCAAGGAAAATTCATATATGAACTTAGATTTTAAATCAGAAATCTAAAACGAAGCGTTGATAATGACTAAAGATTTGTTCTTAGAAATCGCGAACAAAGTTCTAAATCAATTAGAAATGTCATTACCGAATCGATCTGCTGCTGCTTCGTTCGATGTAGAATTGCGTCGTGAACAAAATTACAACACCGGTGATCTGTTGTCGTATGTGCAGTCAAACATTCCTAATCTAACACTTGAGCGAAAAGTAATTTACAATCCAATAATTTAAACTGTTAATAGCAGGTTTGGAGAAAACTTTTTAAATGCGCCAGGAGGAACTGTAAAACCTTTTTAATTAGATTGATTCTGGCAGTATTTCGATCCCACACTGACATAACCTTAGCTCTTGCATCGTCCGGAATAGCTGCGACATTTCTACCAGGTGGAAGAGCTGCTACTTCGGCTATGAAATTGCCATTGAACATGGAATTCACTGAAACTCCCACATGCAGCATTTCCAAAGCATCTGGCATGGGAAAACCATTTCACAAATGTAAACTTATTGTTTGGGATGAATGCACAATGGCCCACAAAAAATCGCTCAAGGCTCTTGATCGATCATTGCAAGATTTGCGTGGAAACATCAGACCATTTGGGAATGCATTACTATTGCTTGCAGGAGATTTCAGGCAAACATTACCTGTAATTCCTCGATAGATACCAGCGGACGAATTAAATGCTAGCCTGAAATATTCTACTTTGTGGCGGCACGTGAAGACGTTAAAATTTACTACAAATATGCGTGTCTAGCAGCAAAACGATCCATCAACCGGGATATTCTCCCATCAACTTCTGGAAATTGAGACCGGAAACATGCCGGTTGATCTGACCTCAAGACGAATTTCATTGCCCCATAACTTCTACAATTTAGTGACGTCAAAAGAAGAATTTGTTAAAAAAGTATTTTCCAATATTCAAACCATTTATAAGAATCACGATTGGCTGAATGAACGAGCTCTTCTTGCGGCCAAGAACAAAGACGTCTACGATCTAAACAATATTATTTAGTCTAACATTCAAAGCAAGGCAGTCACATACAAGTCCCTCGACACTGTTGAGGAAGCAAATGAAGCAGTTAATTATCCAACAGAATTTTTTATTTCACTCGATCAGCCAGGGATACCATCACACGTATGTCAATTGAAAATTGGCCTGTCACTTATCATGTTGGGAAATATCAACCAGCCAAAACTTTGCAACGCCACGCCTCTTGCAGAAAAAAAAACTAGTCAGCAACGTCGTGGAAGCAACAATCTTGACAGGACCTTTGAAAAGTGTAGATGTCTTCATTCTTCGCAGTCCAATGATTCCAACAGATATGCCATTTCAATTTAAGAGATTGTAATTTCCAGTTCGATTGGCGTTTGGAATTACCATCAACAAAGCCCAGGGCCAATCTTTAAAATTGTGCAGTTTATTTCTAGACACGGATTGCTTCTCACATGGACAATTATATGTTACGTGTTCTAGAGTCGGCAAACCAGACAATCTCTATATCTCCACAGACAATGGAACAACCAAAAATATCGTATACCCACAAGCACTGTGAAATTAAACATATTAGAAACGTGCGTTTTCTCATTTCTTTCTTTTCCATGTAACCAGATTCAGCCACAGCAACACGTGGCGGGAACAGCTAGTATATATATATATATACATATATATATATATATATATATATATATATATATATATATATATATATATATATATATATATATATATAACTAAACAAGCATTCAGGCTTGTTCGCATATATATATATATATATATATATATATATATATATATATATATATATATATATATATATATATATATGTCGTACCTAGTAGCCAGAACTCACTTCTCAGCCTACTATTCAAGGCCCGATTTGCCTAATAAGCCAAGTTTTCCTGAATTAATATATTTACTATAATTTTTTTCTTATGAAATGATAAAGCAACCCTTTTCTCTATGTATGAGGTCAATTTTTTTTATTGGAGTTAAAATTAACGTAGATATATGACCGAACCTAACCAACCCTACCTAACCTAACCTAACCTATATATATAGGTTAGGTTAGGTTAGGTAGCCAAAAAAAGCTAGGTTAGGTTAGGTTAGGTAGGTTAGGTAGACGAAAAAACATTAATTCATGAAAACTTGGCTTATTAGGCAAATCGGGCCTTGAATAGTAGGCTGAGAAGTGCGTTCTGGCTATTAGGTACGACATATATATATATATATAGGTAGGTATATAGGTATATAGGTATATATATATATAGGTATATATATACTATATATATATATATATAGTATATATATATATATATATATATATATATATATATATATATATATATATATATATATATATATATATGTCGTACCTAGTAGCCAGAACTCACTTCTCAGCCTACTATTCAAGGCCCGATTTGCCTAATAAGCCAAGTTTTCCTGAATTAATATATTTACTATAATTTTTTTCTTATGAAATGATAAAACAACCTTTTTCTCTATGTATGAGGTCAATTTTTTGTTATTGGAGTTAAAATTAACGTAGATATATGACCAAACCTAACCAACCCTACCTAACCTAACCTAACCTATATTTATAGGTAAGGTTGGGTTAGGAAGCCAGAAAAAGCTAGGTTAGGTTAGGTTAGGTAGGTTAGGTAGACGAAAAAACATTAATTCATGAAAACTTGGCTTATTAGGCAAATCGGGCCTTGAATAGTAGGCTGAGAAGTGCGTTCTGGCTATTAGGTACGACATATATATATATATATATATATATATATGTCGTACCTAGTAGCCAGAACGCACTTCTCAGCCTACTATTCAAGGCACGATTTGCCTAATAAGCCAAGTTTTCATGAATTAATTGTTTTTCGACAACCTAACCTACCTAACCTAACCTAACCTACCTTTTTCGGCTACCTAACCTAACCTAACCTATAAAGATAGGTTAGGTTAGGTTAGGTAGGGTTGGTTAGGTTCGGTCATATATCTACGTTAATTTTAACTCCAATAAAATAAAATTAACATCATACATAATGAAATGGGTAGCTTTATCATTTCATAAGAAAAAAATTAGAGATAATATATTAATTCAGGAAAACTTGGCTTATTAGGCAAATCGGGCCTTGCATAGTAGGCTGAGAAGTGCGTTCTGGCTACTAGGTACGACATATATATATATATATATATATATATATATATATATATATATATATATATATATATATATATATATATATATATATATATATATATATATATATATTGTGACGATAATCTCCTTCAAGAGATTGAGCCTGCTCTTCCCTCCCAAAATACGTCGCTATATACATCTATATAAAACTAATATGGAAGAAATATCCAACAAATACAACTCCGAGGTTTGCCAGAGAGCAAACGTATTCGCACCAGGAACACCTGCTCCCCCCGCCACTCGAACAGCCAAACTACCTGTGCGTCGCCTGCTCATCGCTGATTGGCTGCAAGTCCAGTTGCACCTGCCCTCCACCCACCACACTACCTGATGTCTGGGGCCACACGACCGCCAGACCTCAGAATATCCAGTGCTTTCAACAAGTTAACACATCTCGTTGGTAGACTAAGCTGTGGCTTACGTATACTAAGAGAGGTGGCAGCTTAAAGCCAATATTCCTGCACCTCTTATCTGATTGTATATTGTTCACTTGTTATTACTCACTTGTCTTAACGTAACTTTTCATTTTGTCATTTGATTATTCTTATTATTTTGATTGATTGATTTTATGATACGAATTTTATGTCCATTTTATTCATGTTTTGCTTTTCTAACGTAATTAAAATCACATTGTTAAATTTACTTGTGTTTTGTGTGTCTTCCCTTTACCTTACCACACACAAAGTTCCAGATTTTCTATTTTTTTGTTTCTAAATGTGACGAGGCCATACCCCTAGCTTTTGAACAGCCGAACACCAACTGTAATATATATATATATATATATATATATATATATATATATATATATATATATATATATATATATATATATATATATATACATATATATATATATATATATATATATATATATATATATATATATATATATATATATATATATATATATTATTAAATATGACCGAAAAAGTAAGATTAATAATTCTAACACGAATTTTCTCTATCTTTCTTACATTTCTTTTCACTGTTGATGGTAATTCAAAGATCAATTCTCCAAAATTCATTTTTATTTCTAGTCTGACGCGACACTTGAGCGCGTTTCATAAAACTTATTACATTTTCAAAGACTTTAGTTTACAAACACACAACTGAAACTGAATAGAGCTTACACATTTTCGACTTTATATCTACATTTGGGTGAGGTGGATGAGGTGAAAACAAACTTTCAACAATGGGTATTGAATGGGTATTAAATTCAAACACAAGACAGAACATGAAACAATGGGTATTGAATGGAAGTAATTGTAGAAAGCCTATTGGTCCATATTTCTTGATGCTTCTATATTGAGCGGAGTCTTGAAGTGGGTAGAATATAGTTGTGCATTAATTGGCTGTTGATAGCTGGTGTTGACTTCTTGATGTGTAGTGCCTCGCAGACGTCAAGCCGTCTGCTATCGCTGTATCTATCGACGATTTCTGTGTTGTTTGCTAAGATTTCTCCGGTGATGGTTTGGTTGTGGGAAGAGACTATATGTTATATGACTATATGTGGGAAGAGACTATATGGCTCCATATATATTTATATATAAATATATATTATATTGTTCCTGTTATGTTGGACATATATATATATATATATATATATATATATATATATATATATATATATATATATATATATATATATATATATTTAAGAGGTCTCGTTGGTCCTGGGTAAGATCATAAGAAGTCAGGTTAAAGTAGCCATCTTTAGGACGAGGGATTTTTAGCTGTCCACCGTTTAGGGATGTTAACTTACGGAGTGTCTTTGTTTCTACAAGAGTTTTATGTTGTTGTTTCAGGTTAAATAGTTCACTGTTGATGGTTTGCTTGAGTTGGATAGGGATGTCGTACTGGGTCCATTTGTTTAACAGATGCTCCGCCTGCTCTATAAAGGTTTGGAGGGCTTCCTTCTTCTTGTTTAGTTGATGCCGAATGAGCTCTTGCCTATACCTATAGGTAAACTCTGTATTGCGGACTGCTGGGTCATGTGGGTTTATATTGGTGTATACTGGCAGCAGGTTTTCTTTCAAACATGTTTCATTGAATATGACCGCATATTCTGTATTTATTATTTTCTGGTTTAGGGCTTCTATCCCTCTAACTATTTTCTTAGCATCAGGGCTTAATTGAAATAGGAGTTCTCCAAAACTCATTTTCGTACTTTTAAGGTGAAGAAAAGAAGTGATTTACTATAGAGTGTATTACACTTATTTGTATAATTTGCACGACGTTTCGAACCTCCATGGTTCATTCTCAAGTGAACAGATCTTACAATACTAGTTGATTTTATACCCGCATTAGGTCAGGTGATAATACAATGAAGGTGAAAAACATGGGGGGATACATAAGGGATAAATGTGAGGTGAAACATAGAGGCTGCAGAATGCTTATTGGCCCATACGAGGCATCTCCTATCCAAACACAAAGATTAATCCAGTGTAATTGGCCTGTTATGTTGGACATTGTCTTCTGTATTGGCATCGATATGTTCTTCTCTTGTCCTTACTCTCATGGTGGGTAGAGTAAATAGTTCCGTGAAACTCTTGTAGAAACAAAGACACTCCGTAAGTTAACATCCCTAAACGGTGGACAGCTAAAAATCCCTCGTCCTAAAGATGGCTACTTTAACCTGACTTCCTATGATATATATATATATATATATATATATATATATATATATATATATATATATATATATATATATATATATATATATATTTGCAAACAAGCCTGAATGATCCCCAGGACTATATGCAACTGAAAACTCACACCCCAGAATTGACTCGAACCCATACTGCCAAGAGCAACGCAACTGGTATGTACAGGACGCCTTAATCCACTTGATCATCACGACCGGACAAAAGGAAGTGATAGCCGAAGCTATTTGAACCACTTCCCCGCCGGCACTCGGATGGTAATCTTGGGCATAGCATTTTATCATATCACCTCATTTTTTGGGGCACACGTGAGGAACACAAATTTAAACAAGCCTGAATGGTCCCCAGGACTATATGTAACTGAAAACTCACACCCCGGAAGTGACTCGAACCCATACTGCCAGGAGCAACGCAACTGGTATGTACAGGACGCCTTAATGGTCGTGATGTCAAGCGGATTAAGACGTCCTGTACATACCAGTTGCGTTGCTCCTGGCAGTATGGGTTCGAGTCCCTTCTGGGGTGTGAGTTTTCAGTTGCATATAGTCCTGGGGACCATTCAGGCTTGTTCACATGTATATATACATGCATACATACATATTGGGGGGGGGGGGTACACTGTGTTGCCCAGGATTGTCTACTTATTATTCCACCCGTCTTCTGCCATCTGCCTCTTATCACTTTCTGTTCCCATCTTCTTCATCCCTGCCCATCCTCGCACTCTCCCATGCTTCCCCCTCTCTTTTAACAGGTCTTAACATTCAGTTTTAGTCATAATTATGGGCCTAAGTATTCAATGACAAACGTTTCTGAAGATTAAGCTGTTGAATTTTAACTAGAAAAAACATTACCTAACGTAATTTTGCAGCATATCTTTCTTTTAGGTCCCACCTAGATTTAATTTCAATATAAAAACAAACAAAATAAATTACAAATAGGTAAGTATAGCTAAGGTACACCCCGTAGTTATACTTATTGCTACGCGAACAGGTGCATTAGGTGATAGTAATGCTTCACACCAGCCCTGAATTATCACCTACTCGCATAGAAAATAATATTAAAAAAATATATGTTTCATGTTCACCAGTGTTTATTTACTTAATAACTACTGGAATAATATCTTGGTTTTATAAAACTAATTATAATATCATAAAAGACATAGTTATTACAAATTACAAGTCAGAAACTGCATATATAGGACATGAAGGACTCACCAGCAGAAATATAATGTTTGTTATCAAATATTGATCCTTCGGTTTGTGTGGTAGAGACAGCTTGAGTTGTATCCAGTTTACATAAAGCTACGACTGGTCTGGAACCGTCGTAGCGCGAGGCGTTGTTCTTAAGAAGATCGTCGTTCTTAAATGCCTTCCTGAATCCCGACGTAGCAGCCACGAAGATGGTAAGCAGGAAAACGTTCCTAAGTACTTACGTAACTGCTTCGTGAATCTGGGCCAAGGCTATTTGATGCGGCTACTCGCAGCCTGGCGTACGAGTCAGTCTGGTTGATTAGGTATCCAACGAATGTGCTTGTAGAGTTCTTTTTTTAACACTGGGAGAGGTTGGCCAGTTATGCCAGCATGTATAAGGAAAGTGTTGAAAAGTCTTGGATCTTTGATGATGATCAAGTTCTCTCTCGGTGTGCCTGTTGCACCTCTGCTTTTAAGTGGGGCTATTTGGCACATCCTGCCATGCCTTCTGGTCTCATGTGGAGTTATTTCTGTGGTGGTGGTGTTATTATTGGGAAGTGGTGGGAAGTATTTATCACATGCATGCACAACTCACAGTAGAAAAACTTGAGATATTTGGCTAAGGGTTCTGTTAGTACACAATTTTTAAATAAATTCATTGATCATAGGGGAACCGGTCGGCCGAACAGACAGCACGCTGGACTTATGATCCTGTGGTCCTGGGTTCGATCCCAGGCGCAGGCGAGAAACAATGGGAGAGTTTCATTCACCCTAGGGGTCTGTTACCTAGCAGTAAAATAGGTACCTGGGTGTTAGTCAGCTGTCACGGACTGCTTCCTGGGGGGTGGAGGCCTGGTCGAGGACCGGGCCGCGGGGACACTAAAAGCCCCGAAATCATCTCAAGATCATTTCTTAAACATTTGTGATATAAATTGTTTAAATTCTTAATTTTTTCACATTCAATTACATAATAAGTTTAGGAATTTTAATAGTTTTGCTCAGCTCGAAGAGCAAGCTGCCAGAGGTACTTGTAGCTAAGTCTAAGCCTAGCAGAGGTAACATCTAGACGTCTTCTGACCTTACGGGATGACTCATAAGCATGTGGCACTTCTTGCATAATGCTGTGATGATAGATAGATTAGGTAATTAGAATTTTACTTTGCCGCATCTCTTGTAAATATTGTTGGAGCTCTTATATTACTGTGTTCAGGTTGCTCAATGGCATTCCAAGATGGTAATCAAGTCCCTCTTTTAGAACATATGCTTTGACTAACTCATCAGTTCTCATGCCAGTATCGGTTGGGATCCATAAGGGACAGACTCAGATTCCATCAATGATGATTTTATTATATCTGTGCCTTGCATAAGACACACCTTTGTCTTCAGGAGTTGAATATGTTCAGGGATGACCAAGTCACTCAAAAATAACGTGTGAGCATTGGATACATATATTCGTTTGCCTGCGAGGTGTATGGCTTACAATTCTGTACTTAGAGTGGAGGCCGAGTTATTTATACGAGCTCCCTACTTGGAACAGGACTCGTCTCTAGTTGCCAGGACAACTGCACTTCCGGGAGCACCAGAGGAGTGGTGCAGGGAACCATCACTGTAAATCGTTTGAGAGGTTGTGGGTGTTTGATGACTTGAGGAGGGAGCCATATTATGGGTTTCTTCACTCGACTCGACAGGTGAGCATGATATGAGAGCATATTACAGTATTTATTAATCATGAGTGGAATTTAATTATAATAAATACAGGCGTTATAAATGCACGATACATATTTAGTTTTAACGTCTTATATTTCCAGGAGTTGAAACTAATCTGAAGAAACAGAAAGAAATTTATCAAATCTTCAGCACGAGTACATCAGATAATTAACAATGCATCCATAAAATATTTTATGCAAGATACATTAAAAATAACAATATATATATATATATATATATATATATATATATATATATATATATATATATATATATTGAAAATTAATTAAATGTAAACCTTCCTGTAAGTGATTAAAGCCAGAGGAGGTGTCAACCGAAAGTCCTGACCTTCCTGTTAGTGAATAGTTACAGAATAAGCTGTAATTTCCTTATAAAAATAATACAAATATTCACAACACACACGTTTACAATATTTGTTTAAAGTTTTGTGTTTGTGTAAACGTTGAGAGAAATAGTCTTCATGTTCACCCCGTCGAAATTACTGTTTACCGATACTGAGTCATTTGCAAATCATATAAAAACTGTAATAAACTAAGGCCCATTTGAAAATTGCCAGCTCAACATTAACCCTGTTTAGACTGATCGCAAAATATACAAATAAAACTAGCAATGGCGATTGCCTGCTGCTGAGAAACTCGACAAAAGTGGTGAGGGAAGTAACACTTAAAGTCAAGCATGTCTGCCTGGAATGAGATGTCCAACATGTCTCCCTCGACGGAGATGTCCAGCATGTCTCCCCCCACTGAGAGGCCCAGCATGTCTCCCCCCACTGTGATGTCCAGCATGCCTGCCTGGCCTGAGATGTCCAGCATGTCTCCCCCCCTTGAGATGTCCAGCATGTCTCCCCCCCTTGAGATGTCCAGCATGTCTCCCCCCCTTGAGATGTCCAGCATGTCTCCCCCCCTTGAGATTTCCAGCATGTCTCTCTCCACTGAGATGTCCAGCATGTTTGCCCCGACTGAGATGTTCAGCCTGCCTGCCTGGCTTGAGATGTCCATCACGTCTGCCTGGCCTGAGATGCCCAGCATGTCTCCCCCCCTTGAGATTTCCAGCATGTCTCCCCCCACTGTGATGTCCAGCATGTTTGCCCCGACTGAGATGTCCAGCCTGTCTCCCCCCACTGTGATGTCCAGCATGTTTGCCCCGACTGAGATGTCCAGCCTGTCTCCCCCCACTGTGATGTCCAGCATGTTTGCCCCGACTGAGATGTCCAGCATGTCTCCCCCGACTGAGATGTCCAGCCTGTCTGCCTTTACTATGACGCCCAGCATGTATGCCAGGTCATGCCGTGTTAACCACACGGCCGGGGTGGGACCAACACCTGTCACAGCTCGTCCCACACACCAGACCTCGCAGCAACATCCTCGTCTTGGGCATCACTCCAGAATGTCGCGTAGAGTTCGCCGAGCATACAAGCCCAACAAGTATGCCTGGACTGAGAAGTCCAGCACGCCTGGCTCGACTGTAAAGTACAGGACGCCTGACTCGATTGTAAAGTCCAGTACGCCTGACTCGACTGTAAAGTCCAGTACATCTGCTTCGATTGTGAAGCCCAAATTGTTTACATCAACTCCACATTCAGTTATCCTACAGGAAGATCTGGACAGATTGCGGCATGACCTTGCCGTGAATAAGGCCGGTCGAGACGCGCTAGCAAATGTGTTCATGTGGTCGTACCGGGGCACCTTCCCAGTAGTGACTTACCTCACTCAGGACTTGGGGTACACCAATGCTCAGTACAAGCGTGTCTTCGATGCTTATCAGAGAGATAAACTCGAAGTTTCCTCTGACGCGGCTACTTTTGACATCAACCTGTTGTACAAGCTCCTGCAACGCATCTGTGGCCTGGCTGAGATGAAAGACCCCACGTGGATCACTGAAGATCCTCAAAAACTATCGCTTGAGTCCCTTATTTATAGGCTGAAGCAGCACCGAAATACGTTTATCTATCATCGTATGATCATGAGACAGCAAAGTCTCAGCACAACACTGACGAAGCTCAGGGACTTATTGGTTAAGATGTTGGCTGAGGCTGGTGCTCGGTGTGGGACAAGCAGCCAGAATGTGCAACAGGCAACTAGAGCTGCCACGGAGTATATTGATGGTCTGATGGCAAAGGTCAGAGAGCCGCTGAATCCCTTCGAAGTGGTGTACTTGCCTCAGCTCCACCAGGAGAACAAGTTGCTCGACAGCCAAATCACAGAAATGGTTAAGCAGAATAGCAAGCAGGAGTTAACTAGTATATACACTCAATGCCACTTGTATATGGACTCACAGGTACACAAGACTCTTCCTGCACCCGGGATCCTCCTCAATATTACCTACGACCTAAGTCGTGCTTTCACAAGACTGCAAGTCCTTGAAGATCCCGCCACAGGTGTAAGACCTTCCCACGTGGCCAAAGGTCAGGATAGCGTAAGCTCCTCCCACACGGCCCAAGGTCATGGTATAAACTATGAAGATATCTTAAGTGTGAGACAAGATAACGAAAGTGTCCCTCAGTGTGTCCTCCTGACGGGGGAAGGTGGTATGGGCAAGACAACTTTACTCAAGCTCATCCTCAAGAAGTGGGTAGAGGACCCTGCTGCCATACGTCACCTGGGCACTGTGGACCTCGTTTTCTATGTACAGTGCAGGGACTTACATCTTAATACCTTCGATGGTCTCCTCCGCCAGTTACTGCCTCAAACACTTCATGATTCTGATCTTGACTTCGAGCAGTTTAAGAACATAATCTTGAGCTTAAATATATTAGTCCTGATTGACGGCTACGACGAGGTCAACGACCATTCAGGAAGGCTGGTGAAGGAGCTGTTGCACCTGCCTGGCAAGGATGTGAGGTTGGTGATAACCACACGGCCGGGGTGGGACCAACACCTGTCACAGCTCGTCCCACACACCAGACCTCGCTGCAACATCCTCGTCTTGGGCATCACTCCAGAACGTCGCGTGGAGTTCGCCGAGAGAACCATCAAGGTGCTGGTGGAGGAAGAGTGCCAACGGAGTGTCATCACAGGGAGGTTTACCCAGCGGCTGGAGCAGATGAGTGAGTTCCTGGGTGAGTACCTCAACACTCCACTCACCTTGACCTTGTTGGCGCTGCTGTGTGTCGAGGCTCCAGAAGAATTTAACAACCTCACCACAATCACTCAAGTCTATGAGAAGATTCATGACTTCATAACCAGCAAACTGGTGTCCAGACTCACAGACAAACACGTGACCGACCCAAAAGGAAAATGTGATTTTTTTTTGTCGTTTTTTGAAGAAGTTAGTTTAAGAGGGATCAAGAGGAAAGAGTACGACCTTTGGCCAGAGACGGAAGCAGAGATTAGGGAGAAGTGTGACACTCTGGGACTACCGCAGGAGGAGGTCTTGTCCACTTATTTCATAAAAACAGGCTCCCATCGGAGACCCTGGCCTAAGCAGGTGTTTAGCTATTTTCACGCCAGGTACCAGGAGTATTGTGCCGGCAGGGGGTTGGTCGCTCATTTGGTGAGGGCTGAGGGAAAACTCGGTGATCCAACATCACATAAGGAGTCACGTAAAAGTGAAACGAACACCAACCTTGTGCGGGATGTTCTTCTGGAGGACAAAAACACAACGATTGGTGAGATATTTAATGAAACTAGATTCCAGTGCATCTTACTTAATGCTACCAGTGTGTTGAGCAACAGTCATGTTGAACACAAATTTGCGCCGCAGGTAATTGACATTGTAAACTTCGGGGAAACTGTGGAAGAGCTATTAAAGCATGTAGCAGAGTCCCGTGGTAGTGAACACGTCATCCAAGCTGTGTGCAAGAAACTGAAAGAACTAGCACACTGGAAGATAAAGAGTGTTGGATCGTATGCTGTCCTGCCGATTGTTCTTAGGAGGGTGATGCCTGATAGTATCTATCTGGGTATAGAGAGCAGACCACAGTCAAGCCAACTGCAGTGCGTATTGGGATATTTGAAGAAACAACAGATATATGTAAACATGTGTTTCTCTGGTCAATACTTTTGCAGAAATGGCGATCTTTCAGACACCTATTTAGAAACGGTGACAGCACCCGGCAGTAAGTGTATCCTAGAGATATTTGAAGGTTGCTTGTCTGAGGCAGCCATTCACCTCCTGCCTCTCACCCTCCGGGGCCTCACCCTGCGCCTCACACAACAACAACTGCTCGTCCTCATAGATCACCTGCCACACCTTCGCCACATCAATAACTTAAGTAAATATTACTGTTCTCTATCATAATACTGTAGTTCTATTTTTCATTTTTGTTTATATTCCCTGCTGACAGCATATGCATGAATATCATAATTACATATATATAATGCTTACAATCTCTACAGTGACCATTAAAGTGACTAAACTTTCTAAAGGTTCCAAAGAATTAAGAGAAAATTAATCTATACCGTATAAAAGAATGTCTGTTTTTTCTGACTGTCCGTCTGTTCATGTAGTCGATTGTCTTTCCAAAGTTGGAGGCGAGACTCTAGGGTCTAACTTCACCCAAATTAACAACGATAATGTTCTGAGGTCCGGATGAACTTAGGTTTTTCTGTGTCGCCAGAATTCAAAAGGAATAGTGTGCCAGGGTCACAAGCAAACACCCACGACAATTTTTCGCACAGACTCCTGGATGCACAGCTAAATATTTTGAAAACAAATTTTTAAACAAAAATTTTTGTCTTATAAAAATATACTCTGATTATTCAATTCCTTATAATAATTTACTGATCTCCGGGAAAATTAATATAAATTTCCTGCTGTTCATAATTTGCCCGTACTCACATAAAACAGATAAACCTCCAATAGCGTCGTAGGTTTCTGAAGCCAAACTTCCTTCCGAGAGTAAAGTGGTAACTATTCTTTGTTAGTATTAAACTCCACATACACATTAGACAATATATTTTTAAAGGAGAGATAATAGACAAAGAGAGACAAACACAGAGACAGACAGTGACAGAAAGAGAGCGACAGAGATTGAGAGAAAGACAGAGAGTGAGAGACAAATACATAGAGAGGCAGAGACAGACAGTAGATAGATGGATCTATAGATAAACAGATGGATAGATGGATCTATAGATAGACAGATGGATAGTTCGATCTAGAGATAGACAGATGGATAGTTCGATCTATAGATAGACAGATGGATAGTTCGATCTATAGATAGACAGATGGATAGTTCGATCTATAGATAGATAGACGGATAGTTCGATCTATAGATAGACAGATGGATCTATAGATAGACAGATGGATAGTTCGATCTATAGATAGATAGATGGATCTATAGATAGACAGATGGATAGTTCGATCTATAGATAGACAGATGGATAGTTCGATCTATAGATAGACAGATGGATAGTTCGATCTATAGATAGACAGATGGATAGTTCGATCTATAGATAGACAGATGGATAGTTCGATCTATAGATAGGCAGATGGATAGTTCGATCTATAGATAGACAGATGGATAGTTCGATCTATAGCTAGACTGATGGATAGATGGATCTATAGATAGACACATGGATAGTTCGACCTATAGATAGCCAGATGGATATATCGATCTATAGATAGACTGATGGATAGATGGATCTATAGATAGACAGATGGATAGTTCGATCTATAGATAGACAGATGGATAGTTCGATCTATAGATAGACTGATTAATAGGTGGATCTATAGATAGACAAATGGATAGATGGATCTATAGACAGATGGATCTATAGATAGACAGATGGACTGATAATTGGATTTACTGATGTATGGATAGATCGGTGGACATATTGATAGACAAGTATATGCATAGATTGTTGATTTACCTGATGATAGATGATAGATATATGAATAGTTGGATAGACTGATGGATGGATTGATGTATAAAAGTATGGATAGATGGACTGATAGACTGAGAGATATATAGATAGATATATAGATAGATGGATAGACAGACGGATATAGTAATTGATAGATGGATAGATAGATGTATAGACAGATGCATATATGGATGGACTTACGGATGGATAGATGGGTGGATTGATGTATAGAAGAATGGATAGATTGATGGATGGATTGATGCATAAAAGTGTGGATAGGTGGATTCATAGATTGAAAGATGTATAGATAGATATAGTTGATAGGTGGATAAACAGATGGATAGAGTAATTGATATATGGATAGCTAGATATATAGATAGGTCCATAGATGGATGGACTGATGGATGGATAGATAATAAATAGATGAATGGGTATCATGAGAGATAGAAGGATAGATATTTATTTTCGTGATATACACACAGAAGGATAGATAATGATAAGATGGATGCATAACTGGAAAGATAGAAGGATAGATAAGGAGTAGATGGATGGATAACTGGAGAGATAGAAGGATATATAATGGGAAGATGGATACATAACTGGAGATAGAAAGATAGAAGGATAGATAATGAGTAGATGGATGTATAACAGGAGAGGTAGAAGGATAGATAATGAGTAGATGGATGGATAACTGGAGAGGTAGAAGGATAGATAATGAGTAAATGGATGGATAACTGGAGAGATAGAGTGATAATTAATGAGTAGATGGATGGATAACTGGATATATAGAAGGATAAATAATGAGTAGTGTGGGATCATACAACCGACTATGGGACTTTCTACTGGTACTGTTCAGCTTAAGCTACTTAGCCCACATTGGGAATGCCAGATGTGAGCGGTTCACTTCAGGGGTCACTACAAACACACTGGCAACC
The DNA here is from genome assembly GCF_040958095.1 of Procambarus clarkii. Taxonomy (NCBI): domain Eukaryota; kingdom Metazoa; phylum Arthropoda; class Malacostraca; order Decapoda; family Cambaridae; genus Procambarus; species Procambarus clarkii. The sequence continues at coordinate 31,476,392 of NC_091195.1, forward strand.
ACGCTGGGAAGCAAGATGTGAAATTAGTGATCCAGACGGGAGGCGGCGTGAGCAAAACGCCAAGGGTCAAGTACTCCAGGTAGAGAAAAAAAGGCAGTCTTCACTTCCACAAGCAATACAGAGCCTCACTTGGGTCGTTCATTCTGCAACTCGCTTGCAAGCGAATCTAGCAGGAAGTGTTTGGGTTCTCACACCGAATTTATAATCAGTGCTTTGGGGTTATAGGCTGGGAACCTGAGCCAGCTTAAGGTTGTAATAAAGTTAATTGATAAGTTAAGTAGATGGGGCAGTACTGCAGAAAGAGGAATGATACCAAAGGCAAGTGTAATTAGCAAAAATAGGTTTATTCAACTACTTATTTACTAATACACAGCCACCCATGTTTACGTTACTTTAATGAAGAGTGTTACTTCAACAGCTGTCAAACACCCTTTTGCAGTAGGTCTCCAGACCCACCACCTGATAGGTGTAAAGAGACACAAGATCTCGACCACTGGACAGTCACAACAACAGTGAACTAACCTGAACAGTCACGTGAACACTCTTGGTAAATACTTCACAAGAACATGACGTGAACACATATAATGAAACACAAACAATGTCACAAAGACAATCACCACAATACACAACCGCAAGTAGTTACTTTAACAACCATTGTCACAGAGACATTCAATCAATTAAAACAAGATTAGTCACTAAGACGTTCTTCAGAATGTTAATTAACGTTAACACATGTCACTTGGACGGCAATCAATAAAATACAAACGAACAATTAATTATTCAATTAATCAATCAAAGATAATTAATCACCAACAATTAAGTTAATTACTGTCACATAGACAGTCAACAAACCAACAGTTACGGCACTATCACTATCATTCAGACAAGTGCCTAATCAAAGACAATTACGTTAATGAATTCAATCAATATGTATTCAGACGGATTACTTATGGCTTGTCCCTCATGCAAGCCACTAACAAGGTATTGCACTACACCACAACACCTTGCACATTAATTTCACACAAATGAGAATTAATGTCAGTGTTAACGTGCCACACAGACAACCACTAGTTTCACCACTTACGTGCCACTAAGAGAACCGCTAATTACACCACTTACGTGCCACACAGACAACCGCTTATTACACCACCTACGTGGCACTAAGAGAACCGCTAATTACACCACTTACGTACCACTAACGTGGTAACGTAGTGGTACGTTAGCTGAGAACCCATATGAGCCACAGAGACATTAGAAAAAACTTTTTCAGTGTCAGAGTAGTTAGAAAATGCAATGCATTAGGAAGTGATGTGGTGGAGGCTGACTCCATTCACAGTTTCAAATGTAGATATGACAGAGCCCAGTAGCCTCAGGAATCTGTACATCAGCTGATTGACGGTTGAGAGGCGGGACCAAAGAGCCAGAGCTCAACCCCCGCAAGCACAATTAGGTGAGTATTAAGAGAACCGCTAATTACACTACTTACGTACCACTTAGAGAACCGCTAATTACACCACTTACGTACCGCTTAGAGAACCGCTAATTACACCACTTACGTACCACTAAGACAACCGTAGTAATCAATCTCTCCACAATTCCTGTAACCAGATATTAAACAAATCCTAACTCAAATGTGTTTATATTATAATTCGTCGCAAACACAATACGTCACCTGTGACTCCAACAATGACAGGTCAAAGAAGGTTAAGAGCTGTCACTCAAACTGATAGATTAACACTTCCACAATCTCCTTGGATCCTGACGCAGAGAACTCGTTGCGAGAAACTCTGATAATCCCAGATTTGGGGGGTTTAATTTACCACCAAAATAATGTGTGCAATCTACAGATTAACAATCCCCGGGATTCTGTACTTACGTGCAATCACACCTTACATTCTGCATTTACACCTGATCCTGAGGACGTTTTCAGCTGACAGGTAGACTGGAGATTAGAGCGAGGACACTCAACACAGCATCAACAGTATTGGGTAGAGTGAACCCTCCAGGTACCAAATGATCGGTGTTAAATCCAAGTGTTCGGTGATGCAAAAATGGGAGCTGATCGATCACTCAGACACGACCCTCTGAGCTCCAGCTTAAATGCACCAATCACTTAACAATCTGCATACTGAGGTAACATTTAACCCCACATTCCTCCACAACACTATGACAGAGTAGCCCACGGTTCAACTCCTGTGTTCTGTTGGTGGCGCGCGTGGGTATACACCCACCCCACGCACACAGCCGCAAGCGAAGGATAATACTCACCCTCCTCACTCCTCACGCTCGCAAACCCACTACACGTTTGCTAAAGCCCAAAAGCTAATCACACTTGTGGAATATTCCACACTTGATTGTCCCACAGATGATTGGACAATCACTCTCCAATCAGACACATATTGACTGAGTCTTACGACTTGGCTTAGTAGTTGAGCACACACGATATATAGTCTTTCCTTAAGCTGTTTACTCAACCATTCCTTCCTGAATGTTGCACGTGACTCCCTTACTCAGTGATCTTCACACGGCAACCCCCCCCCCCTTGGTTGCCCCACATGGGGTCCGGCTTGTCCAAGACTGGCGTTTAGTTCGTAATATCTTCTTGCTGATGGAAATTAGTCCCTCTGACCACCTACAATTATCCAGTGATCCAGTATCTGGCATCAGATTTATAATGATACTTAAGACACCAGGACAAGGTGATTTATCTCAGAGTTAACGAGATAACCACCTTACCTTCTTGGTTGAGTCCTCCAGAATGCCGTCACCTTGTTCCTCAAGCGAGCCTCATGCGCCTGAGGAAGGCCGTGACGTCAGTCCTCCTCGGCCTATCACAAGGCCTATACATTTCTCGCGTTTCCATGCCCTTCTCGGATTGGTCGCGGCACGACTTCTTGCCGGTGGAGCCAAACCCAGCGTCTCCGGCTTCCATACAGTGCCTCATTGTTTCAGGAGGGGGTTGGGGGGTTTGCGGTCAGGACTTCCAACGACTTTTAGAGGGAAAGCCTGTCTCTCACCTTCCACTACCATCCTGCAGCACAAATTACCCATCTGGTTTGGGTAGTACCCACACACTCCTGGTAAAAAAGATCTTCGTTATCCATAGTTGTACATCCAGACGTCTTAGGTCACATTCAGTGATATCTTGAGACTCCCGTCGATGTGCCGAATCCTTAGATACCCAACTCGATGAACTTAGGGTATCAAATACCGGAGTTAACTATTGCAAGCACATCATCAAGCAATGTGTTATTGCGCTGAGAGATGAGTCTCTCACAAGTTAATGGATGGATAGCTGGAGAGATAGAAGGATAGATAATGAGTATATGGATGGATAACTGGAGAGATAAGGAGCAGATCATTCATCCATCTACTGTAGATGGCTATAAGGTTAGAAAATGAGTAAATGGATGCAAAGTTTGATTGATTGGTTGATATATGTATAGATAAATGGTTGGATAAAGGATAGATTAACTAAAGAAGGGATTTTGCTTTATGAATGGATTGATAGATAGGTAGATATATGGATAGGTTGATAGATTGATGGAAAGATAGATAAATGTATAGATAGATGAGTAGAGGGAGGAATAGTTAGAGGGATGGAAAGACTGATAGTCAGATGAATAGACTGACAGATAAATGGGTCGATAGAAAGATAGTTGGATAGCTAGATATATAGGTAGATAGATGGATAGATATATGAATTTATGGATGGAGAGGATAGATTGGCATATAGATGACTTGAGAGATGGATAGCTGTATGAGTAGATGGATGAATAGATGATGGATTGGTAGATGGACTGGTAAATAAATGAATAGGTGATTTATTGGTAGATGGATTAATAGATGATGGATTAGTACATGGACTGGTAGTTGAATGAAAAAATGATGGTAATTATGCAATTAATTAATGTTTAATTATATAATTTAATTTAATTATTAATTTAATTTATTTAATTATTTAAAAATAATTAAATTAATTTAATTAATTAATATCGCTGGTGGATGGATGAATGAATTGATGATGGTAATTATGGATAAGGTAATTATGGATTGGTAGATGGACTGGTAGATGGAGGAACAGATGATGGATTGGTAGATGGACTGGTAGATTGATGAATAGATGATTGACTAGTAGATAGATGAATAGATGGCGGATTGGTAGATGGATGAATAGATGATGGGTTGGTATATTGATGAATATATGGTTGTCGGGAAATCCGACACCATTTACTAACATTTATTACAATAGGCAGATAACATTGCTGCTGTACTGTTCTAATAAATTAACTATTAAAAACAATTAATTCATGAAAACTTGGATTATTAGGCAAATTGGGCCTTGCGTAGTAGGCTGATCCTTTTCTCCGTTTAATGAGCTGCGGAGAAGAAGTTCCTGTAAAATAGTCTAATAGGGAGTAAAAGTGTTGTGTTAATTGTCTCTTCAGAGGTTGCATGGCATTTCACCTTCCTTCTTATGATGTCTTCAACGAAACCATTGAAGAAGCCGTTGTTGACTCTTACCTGCCTTACACTGCAGAGTTCTTCATCGACTTGCTTCCATCCTGAGCTGTGGCTGAGAGCACGGTCGACATAAGCGTTACAACACTTCTCTTGTACCTGTCTGGGCAGTCACTGTTGCCTCACTGACAACATTGAGGCATATATATATATATATATATATTGTGATGGGAAAGTGTTGGAGTGTAGATGTTTGGCAGTCCTCCAATGGCAGTTGTCAATGCCTGTCACATTTACAAAAAAAAAAGAAAGACTGCTTGCCTGTTTGTCTGTGGTAAAGTAAGAGAAGACACGCAAAACACAAAGTATGAACAATGAAACTTTAATTAATATAGAAAACAAAATATGAACAAAGACAATTCCTTGGCTTATGTACAGTGCAAATGAACAAGTCAAAAAACAATATAACATAAATGATTAATAGGAATGAAGTTTACTCTACAAATAATATAAATATATAGTGAAAAATAATCAGCTGCTGAGAATATTGGCTATGACTGAGACCTCCCTTAGTATACAGAGCCTAGAGAGCTTAGCATGCCAGAGAGAGATGTCAACTCTTAGAGCACAAAGAATATTCTGAAGTTGATGGCTAGTTCAAGCTCAGACATCAACTCAGGTAGATGGCGCTGAGGTGCAGGGTGCAGGTGTGCAGTCAGCGAGTCACCAATCAGGAGCAGGCAGGCTGGGATGGGTAGTTGGCTGGTTGATGACGAGGCGGCGTGAAGGGAGTGTGGAGTAGGGGGTTTAGGGTACGTTTTGCCTCCTGGTCAAAACGTTTTGTGCTACTGGTGGACGTATCTTGAATGTATCATCTTATACTCTTATACTTGTAGAATAAATGTAACTTTAGGTAGGGAAGAGCAGGCTCAATCTCTCTTGAAAGAGATTATCATCACAATATATATATATATATATATATATATATATATATATGTATATATATATATATATATATATATATATATATATATATATATATATACATATATATATATACATATATATATATATATATATATATATATATATATATATATATATATATATATGCCTCAATGTTGGCATTGAGGCAACACATATATATATATATATATATATATATATATATATATATATGCCTCAATGTTGGCATTGAGGCAACATATATATATATATATATATATATATATATATATATATATATATATATATATATATATATATGTATATACATATATATATACATATATATATATACATATATATATATATACATATATATATATATATATATATTTATATATATTTATATATATATATATATATATATATATATATATATATATATATATATATATATATATATATATATATATATATATATATATATATAAATATATATATGCGGAAAATCCACAGAGAAATATGAAATGAGGTGAACGTTTCGGCTTGTTAAAGCCTTTGTCAACATCAGACTGACTAAAGGAGAAGGGAGAAGGGGGAGGATATATAGGCCGACATCTGACCAACCCATTCCTAGGGAAAGAATTAACCAGAAACAGGTATAGCTTAGCTTAAAATGGTCAAAGAGGGTTAAGCGGTCAGAGAATAAGGATAAATGATTAAAGAAAAGCCTCATGAACACACAATATATGAATATAAAATTATAATGAGACATTGTAAGCCTCTATATTAGAGTTTTTTCTTAAACTGTTGTGCAATAATATAACTTAAAAATGGATCAAGTTTGTACATTCCAGTACTAACATTAAGAAGATTTGGACACTGACTGATTAGAGCAGACTCAATTAAATTCCGTTCCACGAAATCCCCACAATTGGTAATGCTTTTTGCCCCATTCCAGTTAATATTGTGATCGCATAAACTCGTATGTAAATACAATGCATAAGACGTTTGATCAGTTCTAATACTATAAGCATGTTGTGACAACCGCAATTGTAAGGACTTTCCTGTTTGTCCAAGGTACACAGGATCACAATCATTGCAGGGAATCGAATACACACAACCTGCTGTATCAGGGGAGTTTTTTATTAAATTGGATTTGATCGTACTATTAGTGAAAACCAAATTTATATTAAGTTTCTTAAAAATCAGGGACAATTTTTCAAATCCACTCGCATAAGGTACCACCAATGAGTTAATAATTTCTGGTTTCGCCTTAGGGACGTGATTATAAAACGTACGCTTGGCTTGTTCAAATGAGAAATCCAAAAACCTCTTAGGATATTGTAAACTCTTCCCAATTTCATATATTTTAGCAATCTCTTCATCAAAAAACTCAGGGCTGCATACCCTCAAAGCTCGTAGAAACATTCCTGAAAATACTGCCTGTTTAACTTTACTATGATGATTCGAATAAAAATGAACTTACGACCCCACGTTGGTAGGTTTCCTATACACATTAAATTTGAACTTTCTAGTGACTCTATGAATCATAATGTCCAAAAACGGAAGAGTACCATTCTCCTCAGTCTCACAAGTGAATTTTATTGAAGGTACCAAAGAATTGAGTTCATTAAGAAAAACTATCTGGTCTGTGTCGCACGGCCATAAGCACAAAATATCTTCAACATACCTAAACCAAACTACATTAGCCGGGATAATCCTGGATAAGATTTTTGTTTCGAAGAATTCCATATACAAATTGTTAAAAACTGGGGAAAGGGGATTGCCCATCGCCATACCAAATGTTTGTTTGAAAAAATTTCCATTAAAACTAAATTAATTGTCTTTTATACACAATTTGATAAGTTCCAATTCCTTATTGGTCTGCAAGCTCAAATTATATTTAGGCAGTTCCTCACGTAGAAATTCTAACAGATCATCAACAGGAACTTTAGTGAATAAAGAGGTCACATCGAAACTTATCAGTTTAAAATCAAAATTTAAATTCATTGTGGATAGCTTATTAACTAAGTCCACATTGTTTGTCAAGTGTGAGTTGGAAATAGTACCAACTATAGGGGACAAAACTTTGACTAACCACTTAGAGAATTTATAAGCCGCCGAACCAACTGAACTAATAATCGGCCTTGCCGGATTATATGGCTTATGAGTTTTTATAAGACCATACATGTAAGGAAGAGAGGGGGATCGACTTGTTAGCCTAGATATCAACTCTTTTATCGCCTTTACACACAGTTTTAAGAGTTTTGTTAAAATGTGCAATCACTTTTTCAGTAGGATCTCTATTAATCAATAGATAAGTATCCCTGTCTTCCAAGAGTAACTCCATTTTTCGGACATAGTCATCTTTATTCATAATAACTACTGCATTTGACTTATCAGCCTTGGTAATATGTAATGAACTATCTTTTTTGAGATTTTTGAACGCATGAACAAATCGACTTGGACAATTAGGAACAGAATTGTTAAGTAAACGCCATACATCATACCTTTGCACACATTAATATCTTCAACTGAGACATTGCTATACTTTTCAAGATTGCTGAAACCTTTGGCAATATCTACATAATTGACTGTTCCGTTAGATGTGGCAAAGCTCAGGCCATATCCCAATGTAGTAATCGTGTCATTATCAAGCTGTCTATCCGAGAGGTTTATAACAAAATCCCGGTTGGAGTGTTTATTCCAGTCACTTTGTTGAATAAGTTTCTTTAATTTGAAATCAAGTTTAGTGCTCACCTTTCTGCAGGTAGACCTCAAAGTAGTATAACAGTAATCCATCATACAACGGTTCCACTCAGGCGGAATGGCTTGGAGAAAAGCGTACTTACATTTATCTACCACTTTAAAACATTCACGAACTTCAAATTTAAGTAAATCGATGTTTTTCATAAGCACTATGCGGGGTATCTCAACAAACGGCTGATCTGACAATTTAAGAACACTGTTGGGTAATAATGAACGGGGAAGCACTTGTTCACTGAGGCATTTTCGAAGAAAACGAAGACGAATTTTTAAGGAATCAGATTTCACTAAAGCAGAACGAAGTTTAGTAACAAAAGGTTTAAGGGAAGGGTAGAGAGAGGAGAAGGCAAGAAACTGGCACGTGGTATCCGTTGATGAAATTGACGATCACAAAACACTGATCATTTTATGCAGAAAATCCACAGAGAAATATGAAATGAGGTGAACGTTTCGTCTTGTTAAAGCCTTTGTCAACACCAGACTGACTAAAGGAGAAGGGAGAAGGGGAGGATATATAGGCCGACACCTGACCAACCCATCCCTAGGAAAAGAATCAACCAGAAACAGGTATAGCTTAGCTTAAAATGGTCAAAGAGGGTTAAGCGGTCAGAGAATAAGGATAAATGATTAAAGAAAAGCGTCATGAACACACAATATATGAATATAAAATTATAATGAGACATTGTAAGCCTCTATATCAGAGTTTTTTCTTAAACTGTTGTGCAATATTATAACTTAAAAATGGATCAAGTTTGTGCATTCCAGTACTAACATTAAGAAGATTTGGACACTGACTGATTAGAGCAGACTCAATTAAATTCCGTTCCACGAAATCCCCACAATTGGTAATGCTTTTTGCCCCATTCCAGTTAATATTGTGATCGCATAAACTCGTATGTAGATACAATGCATTAGACGTTTGGGCAGTTCTAATACTATAAGCATGTTGTGACAACCGCAATTGTAAGGACTATCCTGTTTGTCCAAGGTACACAGAATCACAATCATTGCAGGGAATCGAATACACACAACCTGCTGTATCAGGGGAGTTTTTTTATTAAATTGGATTTGATCGTACTATTAGTGAACACCAAATTTATATTAAGTTTCTTAAAAATCAGAGACAATTTTTCAAGTCCACTCGCATAAGGTACCACCAATGAGATAATAATTATTGGTTTCGCCTTAGGGACGTGACTATAAAACGTACGCTTGGCTTGTTCAAATGAGAAATCCAAAAACCTCTTAGGATATTGTAAACTCTTCCCAATTTCATATATTTTAGCAATCTCTTCATTACAGCACTTAATCTTTTACAGCAGGTTGTGTGTATTCGATTCCCTGCAATGATTGTGATTCTGTGTACCTTGGACAAACAGGAAAGTCCTTACAATTGCGGTTGTCACAACATGCTTATAGTATTAGAACTGCCCAATCGTCTAATGCATTGTATCTACATATGAGTTTATGCGATCACAATATTAACTGGAATGGGGCAGAAAGCATTACCAATTGTGGGGATTTCGTGGAACGGAATTTAATTGAATCTGCTCTAATCAGTCAGTGTCCAAATCTTCTTAATGTTAGTACTGGAATGTACAAACTTGATCCATTTTCAAGTTATAATATTGCACAACAGTTTAAGAAAAAACTGTGATATAGAGGCATAGAATGTCTCATTATAATTTTATATTCATATATTGTATGTTCATGAGGCTTTTCTTTAATCATTTATCCTTATTCTCTGACCGCTTAACCCTCTTTGACCATTTTAAGCTAAGCTATACCTGATTCTGGTTAATTCTTTCCCTAGGGATGGGTTGGTCAGGTGTCGGCCTATATATCCTCCCCACTTCTCCCTTCTCCTCACCACCATTTAGTCACCATTTGGTCCGGGAGACATCTCCCGTCACGCAGGGTGCAGTTGCACCTCCACAGATCTCCAGTATCAGCTCTTGATACTGGTAATGGCTCAAAAGGGCCACCACTTATTCATGCCCGTGCCACCTTTTCGATGGTTTAATCGTCATCTTGGACACATTCATGGGAGACATCTCCCGTCACGCTGAGTGCACTTGCACCTCCACAGATCTCCAGTATCAGCTCTTGATACTGGTGATGGCTCGAAAGGGCCACCACTTACGAGCTATTCATGCCCGTGCCATCTTTTGGGTGGCTTCATCTTCATCTTCTTCATCTGTTTAAAACACGGGAGACATCTCCCGTCACGCTGGGTGCAGTCGCACCTCCACAGATCTCCAGTATCATCTATTGATACTGGTGATGGCTCAAAAGGGCCACCACTTACCAATTCATGCCCGTGCCACCTATTGGGTGGCTTCATCTTCATCTTAACACATTCACAAGGGAGACATCTCCCATCATGCAGGGTGCATTCGCACCTCCACAGATCTCCAGTATCAGCTCTTGATACTGGTAATGGCTTAAAATGGCCACCACTTACGGGTTATTCATGCCCGTGCCACCTTTTGGGTGGCTTAATCTTCATCATCATCATCATCCGAAAACAGCACCATTTGGTCACCACTTGGTCCGGGAGACATCTCCCGTCACGCAGGGTGCAGTTGCGCCTCCACAGATCTCCAGTATCATCTTTTGATACTGGTAATGGCTCGAAAGGGCCACCACTTACGGGCTATTCATGCCCGTGCCACCTCTTGGGTGGCTTAATCTTCATCAATCATCAATCTACTCATCTACGGGAGACATTTCCCGTCACGCAGGGTGCAGTCGCACCTCCACAGATCTCCAGTATCAGCTCTTGATACTGGTGATGGCTCAAAAGGGCCACCACTTACGGGCTATTCATGCCCGTGCCACCTTTTGGGTGGCTTCATCTTCATTTTAACACATTCTCACGGGAGACATCTCCCGTCACGCAGGGTGCAGTCGCACCTCCGCAGATCTGTAGTATCATCTATTGATACTGGTGATGGCTCAAAAGGGCCACCTCTTACGGGCTATTCATGCCCGAGCCACCTTTTGGGTGGCTTCATCTTCTTCTTCTGTTTAAAACACGGGAGACATCTCCCGTCACGCTGGGTGCAGTCGCACCTCCACAGATCTCCAGTATCATCTAGTGATACTGGTGATGGCTCAAAAAGGCCACCACTTACCAATTCATGCCCGTGCCACCTTTTGGGTGGCTTCATCTTCATCTTAACACATTCACAAGGGAGACATCTCCCATCATGCAGGGTGCATTCGCACCTCCACAGATCTCCAGTATCAGCTCTTGATACTGGGAATGGCTTAAAACCACTTACGGGCTATTCATGCCCGTGCCACCTTTTGGGTGGCTTAATCTTCATCAATCATCAATCCCTTCTCCTTCATGGGACCATTTGGTCACCACTTGGTCCGGGAGACATCTCCCGTTACGCAGGGTGCAGTTGCACCTCCACAGATCTCCAGTATCAGCTCTTGATACTGGTAATGGCTCAAAAGGGCCACCACTTACGGGCTATTCATGCCCGTGCCACCTTTTCGATGGTTTAATCGTCATCTTCTCCTTCACGGGAGACATCTCCCGTCACGCAGGGTGCAGTCGCACCTCCACAGATCTTCAGTATCAGCTAATGATACTGGTAATGGCTCAAAAGGGCCACCACTTACGGGCTATTCATGCCCGTGCCACCTTTTGGGTGGCTTAATCTTAATCTGATCTGATCTGATCCTTCTCCTTTAGTCAGTCTGGTGTTGACAAAGGCTTTAACAAGCCAAAACGTTCACCTCATTTCATATTTCTCTGTGGGATTTTCTGCATAAAATGATCAGCTATATATATATATATATAGCTGATCATTTATATATATATATATATATATATATATATATATATATATATATATATATATATATATATATATATATATATATATATATATATATATATATATATAACTGAAAACTCACACCCCAGAAGTGACTCGAACCCATACTCCCAGAAGCAACGCAACTGGTATGTACAAGACGCCTTAATCCACTTGACCATCACGACCGGACAAAATGAGGTGATAGCCGAGGCTATTTGAACCACCCCACCGCCGGCACTCGGATAGTTATCTTGGGCATAGCATTTTGCCAAATCACCTCATTCTTTGGGGCACACGTGAGGAACACAAATGCGAACAAGCCTGAATGGTCCCCAGGACAATATGCAACTGAAAACTCACACCCCAGAAGTGACTCGAACCCATACTCCCAGAAGCAACGCAACTGGTATGTACAAGACGCCTTAATCCACTTGACCATCACGACCGGACAAAATGAGGTGATAGCCGAGGCTATTTGAACCACCCCACCGCCGGCACTCGGATAGTTATCTTGGGCATAGCATTTTGCCAAATCACCTCATTCTTTGGGGCACACGTGAGGAACACAAATGCGAACAAGCCTGAATGGTCCCCAGGACAATATGCAACTGAAAACTCACACCCCAGAAGTGACTCGAACCCATACTCCCAGAAGCAACGCAACTGGTATGTACAAGACGCCTTAAACCACTTGACCATCACGACCGGACAAAATGAGGTGATAGCCGAGGCTATTTGAACCACCCCACCGCCGGCACTCGGATAGTTATCTTGGGCATAGCATTTTACCAAATCACCTCATTCTTTGGGGCACACGTGAGGAACACAAATGCGAACAAGCCTGAATGGTCCCCAGGACAATATGCAACTGAAAACTCACACCCCAGAAGTGACTCGAACCCATACTCCCAGAAGCAACGCAACTGGTATGTACAAGACGCCTTAATCCACTTGACCATCACGACCGGACAAAATGAGGTGATAGCCGAGGCTATTTGAACCACCCCACCGCCGGCACTCGGATAGTTATCTTGGGCATAGCATTTTACCAAATCACCTCATTCTGAGGTGATTTGGTCGCCGGCACCTCATATCCGAGTGCCGGCGGTGGGGTGGTTCAAATAGCCTCGGCTATCACCTCATTTTGTCCGGTCGTGATGGTCAAGTGGATTAAGGCGTCTTGTACATACCAGTTGCGTTGCTTCTGGGAGTATGGGTTCGAGTCACTTCTGGGGTGTGAGTTTTCAGTTGCATATTGTCCTGGGGACCATTCAGGCTTGTTCGCATTTGTGTTCCTCACGTGTGCCCCAAAGAATGAGGTGATTTGTTAAAATGCTATGCCCAAGATAACTATCCGAGTGCCGGCGGTGGGGTGGTTCAAATAGCCTCGGCTATCACCTCATTTTGTCCGGTCGTGATGGTCAAGTGGATTAAGGCGTCTTGTACATACCAGTTGCGTTGCTTCTGGGAGTATGGGTTCGAGTCACTTCTGGGGTGTGAGTTTTCAGTTGCATATTGTCCTGGGGACCATTCAGGCTTGTTCGCATTTGTGTTCCTCACGTGTGCCCCAAAGAATGAGGTGATTTGGTAAAATGCTATGCCCAAGATAACTATCCGAGTGCCGGCGGTGGGGTGGTTCAAATAGCCTCGGCTATCACCTCATTTTGTCCGGTCGTGATGGTCAAGTGGATTAAGGCGTCTTGTACATACCAGTTGCGTTGCTTCTGGGAGTATGGGTTCGAGTCACTTCTGGGGTGTGAGTTTTCAGTTGCATATTGTCCTGGGGACCATTCAGGCTTGTTCGCATTTGTGTTCCTCACGTGTGCCCCAAAGAATGAGGTGATTTGGTAAAATGCTATGCCCAAGATAACTATCCGAGTGCCGGCGGTGGGGTGGTTCAAATAGCCTCGGCTATCACCTCATTTTGTCCGGTCGTGATGGTCAAGTGGATTAAGGCGTCTTGTACATACCATTTGCGTTGCTTCTGGGAGTATGGGTTCGAGTCACTTCTGGGGTGTGAGTTTTCAGTTGCATATTGTCCTGGGGACCATTCAGGCTTGTTCGCATTTGTGTTCCTCACGTGTGCCCCAAAGAATGAGGTGATTTGGTAAAATGCTATGCCCAAGATAACTATCCGAGTGCCGGCGGTGGGGTGGTTCAAATAGCCTCGGCTATCACCTCATTTTGTCCGGTCGTGATGGTCAAGTGGATTAAGGCGTCTTGTACATACCAGTTGCGTTGCTTCTGGGAGTATGGGTTCGAGTCACTTCTGGGGTGTGAGTTTTCAGTTGCATATTGTCCTGGGGACCATTCAGGCTTGTTCGCATTTGTGTTCCTCACGTGTGCCCCAAAGAATGAGGTGATTTGGTAAAATGCTATGCCCAAGATAACTATCCGAGTGCCGGCGGTGGGGTGGTTCAAATAGCCTCGGCTATCACCTCATTTTGTCCGGTCGTGATGGTCAAGTGGATTAAGGCGTCTTGTACATACCAGTTGCGTTGCTTCTGGGAGTATGGGTTCGAGTCACTTCTGGGGTGTGAGTTTTCAGTTGCATATTGTCCTGGGGACCATTCAGGCTTGTTCGCATTTGTGTTCCTCACGTGTGCCCCAAAGAATGAGGTGATTTGGTAAAATGCTATGCCCAAGATAACTATCCGAGTGCCGGCGGTGGGGTGGTTCAAATAGCCTCGGCTATCACCTCATTTTGTCCGGTCGTGATGGTCAAGTGGATTAAGGCGTCTTGTACATACCAGTTGCGTTGCTTCTGGGAGTATGGGTTCGAGTCACTTCTGGGGTGTGAGTTTTCAGTTGCATATTGTCCTGGGGACCATTCAGGCTTGTTCGCATTTGTGTTCCTCACGTGTGCCCCAAAGAATGAGGTGATTTGGTAAAATGCTATGCCCAAGATAACTATCCGAGTGCCGGCGGTGGGGTGGTTCAAATAGCCTCGGCTATCACCTCATTTTGTCCGGTCGTGATGGTCAAGTGGATTAAGGCGTCTTGTACATACCAGTTGCGTTGCTTCTGGGAGTATGGGTTCGAGTCACTTCTGGGGTGTGAGTTTTCAGTTGCATATTGTCCTGGGGACCATTCAGGCTTGTTCGCATTTGTGTTCCTCACGTGTGCCCCAAAGAATGAGGTGATTTGGTAAAATGCTATGCCCAAGATAACTATCCGAGTGCCGGTGGTGGGGTGGTTCAAATAGCCTCGGCTATCACCTCATTTTGTCCGGTCGTGATGGTCAAGTGGATTAAGGCGTCTTGTACATACCAGTTGCGTTGCTTCTGGGAGTATGGGTTCGAGTCACTTCTGGGGTGTGAGTTTTCAGTTGCATATTGTCCTGGGGACCATTCAGGCTTGTTCGCATTTGTGTTCCTCACGTGTGCCCCAAAGAATGAGGTGATTTGGTAAAATGCTATGCCCAAGATAACTATCCGAGTGCCGGCGGTGGGGTGGTTCAAATAGCCTCGGCTATCACCTCATTTTGTCCGGTCGTGATGGTCAAGTGGATTAAGGCGTCTTGTACATACCAGTTGCGTTGCTTCTGGGAGTATGGGTTCGAGTCACTTCTGGGGTGTGAGTTTTCAGTTGCATATTGTCCTGGGGACCATTCAGGCTTGTTCGCATTTGTGTTCCTCACGTGTGCCCCAAAGAATGAGGTGATTTGGTAAAATGCTTTGCCCAAGATAACTATCCGAGTGCCGGCGGTGGGGTGGTTCAAATAGCCTCGGCTATCACCTCATTTTGTCCGGTCGTGATGGTCAAGTGGATTAAGGCGTCTTGTACATACCAGTTGCGTTGCTTCTGGGAGTATGGGTTCGAGTCACTTCTGGGGTGTGAGTTTTCAGTTGCATATTGTCCTGGGGACAATTCAGGCTTGTTCGCATTTGTGTTCCTCACGTGTGCCCTAAAGAATGAGGTGATTTGGTAAAATGCTATGCCCAAGATAACTATCCGAGTGCCGGCGGTGGGGTGGTTCAAATAGCCTCGGCTATCACCTCATTTTGTCCGGTCGTGATGGTCAAGTGGATTAAGGCGTCTTGTACATACCAGTTGCGTTGCTTCTGGGAGTATGGGTTCGAGTCACTTCTGGGGTGTGAGTTTTCAGTTGCATATTGTCCTGGGGACCATTCAGGCTTGTTCGCATTTGTGTTCCTCACGTGTGCCCCAAAGAATGAGGTGATTTGGTAAAATGCTATGCCCAAGATAACTATCCGAGTGCCGGCGGTGGGGTGATTCAAATAGCCTCGGCTATCACCTCATTTTGTCCGGTCGTGATGGTCAAGTGGATTAAGGCGTCTTGTACATACCAGTTGCGTTGCTTCTGGGAGTATGGGTTCGAGTCACTTCTGGGGTGTGAGTTTTCAGTTGCATATTGTCCTGGGGACCATTCAGGCTTGTTAGCATTTGTGTTCCTCACGTGTGCCCCAAAGAATGAGGTGATTTGGTAAAATGCTATGCCCAAGATAACTATCCGAGTGCCGGCGGTGGGGTGGTTCAAATAGCCTCGGCTATCACCTCATTTTGTCCGGTCGTGATGGTCAAGTGGATTAAGGCGTCTTGTACATACCAGTTGCGTTGCTTCTGGGAGTATGGGTTCGAGTCACTTCTGGGGTGTGAGTTTTCAGTTGCATATTGTCCTGGGGACCATTCAGGCTTGTTCGCATTTGTGTTCCTCACGTGTGCCCCAAAGAATGAGGTGATTTGGTAAAATGCTATGCCCAAGATAACTATCCGAGTGCCGGCGGTGGGGTGGTTCAAATAGCCTCGGCTATCACCTCATTTTGTCCGGTCGTGATGGTCAAGTGGATTAAGGCGTCTTGTACATACCAGTTGCGTTGCTTCTGGGAGTATGGGTTCGAGTCACTTCTGGGGTGTGAGTTTTCAGTTGCATATTGTCCTGGGGACCATTCAGGCTTGTTCGCATTTGTGTTCCTCACGTGTGCCCCAAAGAATGAGGTGATTTGGTAAAATGCTATGCCCAAGATAACTATCCGAGTGCCGGCGGTGGGGTGGTTCAAATAGCCTCGGCTATCACCTCATTTTGTCCGGTCGTGATGGTCAAGTGGATTAAGGCGTCTTGTACATACCAGTTGCGTTGCTTCTGGGAGTATGGGTTCGAGTCACTTCTGGGGTGTGAGTTTTCAGTTGCATATTGTCCTGGGGACCATTCAGGCTTGTTCGCATTTGTGTTCCTCACGTGTGCCCCAAAGAATGAGGTGATTTGGTAAAATGCTATGCCCAAGATAACTATCCGAGTGCCGGCGGTGGGGTGGTTCAAATAGCCTCGGCTATCACCTCATTTTGTCCGGTCGTGATGGTCAAGTGGATTAAGGCGTCTTGTACATACCAGTTGCGTTGCTTCTGGGAGTATGGGTTCGAGTCACTTCTGGGGTGTGAGTTTTCAGTTGCATATTGTCCTGGGGACCATTCAGGCTTGTTCGCATTTGTGTTCCTCACGTGTGCCCCAAAGAATGAGGTGATTTGGTAAAATGCTATGCCCAAGATAACTATCCGAGTGCCGGCGGTGGGGTGGTTCAAATAGCCTCGGCTATCACCTCATTTTGTCCGGTCGTGATGGTCAAGTGGATTAAGGCGTCTTGTACATACCAGTTGCGTTGCTTCTGGGAGTATGGGTTCGAGTCACTTCTGGGGTGTGAGTTTTCAGTTGCATATTGTCCTGGGGACCATTCAGGCTTGTTCGCATTTGTGTTCCTCACGTGTGCCCCAAAGAATGAGGTGATTTGGTAAAATGCTATGCCCAAGATAACTATCCGAGTGCCGGCGGTGGGGTGGTTCAAATAGCCTCGGCTATCACCTCATTTTGTCCGGTCGTGATGGTCAAGTGGATTAAGGCGTCTTGTACATACCAGTTGCGTTGCTTCTGGGAGTATGGGTTCGAGTCACTTCTGGGGCGTGAGTTTTCAGTTGCATATTGTCCTGGGGACCATTCAGGCTTGTTCGCATTTGTGTTCCTCACGTGTGCCCCAAAGAATGAGGTGATTTGGTAAAATGCTATGCCCAAGATAACTATCCGAGTGCCGGCGGTGGGGTGGTTCAAATAGCCTCGGCTATCACCTCATTTTGTCCGGTCGTGATGGTCAAGTGGATTAAGGCGTCTTGTACATACCAGTTGCGTTGCTTCTGGGAGTATGGGTTCGAGTCACTTCTGGGGTGTGAGTTTTCAGTTGCATATTGTCCTGGGGACCATTCAGGCTTGTTCGCATTTGTGTTCCTCACGTGTGCCCCAAAGAATGAGGTGATTTGGTAAAATGCTATGCCCAAGATAACTATCCGAGTGCCGGCGGTGGGGTGGTTCAAATAGCCTCGGCTATCACCTCATTTTGTCCGGTCGTGATGGTCAAGTGGATTAAGGCGTCTTGTACATACCAGTTGCGTTGCTTCTGGGAGTATGGGTTCGAGTCACTTCTGGGGTGTGAGTTTTCAGTTGCATATTGTCCTGGGGACCATTCAGGCTTGTTCGCATTTGTGTTCCTCACGTGTGCCCCAAAGAATGAGGTGATTTGGTAAAATGCTATGCCCAAGATAACTATCCGAGTGCCGGCGGTGGGGTGGTTCAAATAGCCTCGGCTATCACCTCATTTTGTCCGGTCGTGATGGTCAAGTGGATTAAGGCGTCTTGTACATACCAGTTGCGTTGCTTCTGGGAGTATGGGTTCGAGTCACTTCTGGGGTGTGAGTTTTCAGTTGCATATTGTCCTGGGGACCATTCAGGCTTGTTCGCATTTGTGTTCCTCACGTGTGCCCCAAAGAATGAGGTGATTTGGTAAAATGCTATGCCCAAGATAACTATCCGAGTGCCGGCGGTGGGGTGGTTCAAATAGCCTCGGCTATCACCTCATTTTGTCCGGTCGTGATGGTCAAGTGGATTAAGGCGTCTTGTACATACCAGTTGCGTTGCTTCTGGGAGTATGGGTTCGAGTCACTTCTGGGGTGTGAGTTTTCAGTTGCATATTGTCCTGGGGACCATTCAGGCTTGTTCGCATTTGTGTTCCTCACGTGTGCCCCAAAGAATGAGGTGATTTGGTAAAATGCTATGCCCAAGATAACTATCCGAGTGCCGGCGGTGGGGTGGTTCAAATAGCCTCGGCTATCACCTCATTTTGTCCGGTCGTGATGGTCAAGTGGATTAAGGCGTCTTGTACATACCAGTTGCGTTGCTTCTGGGAGTATGGGTTCGAGTCACTTCTGGGGTGTGAGTTTTCAGTTGCATATTGTCCTGGGGACCATTCAGGCTTGTTCGCATTTGTGTTCCTCACGTGTGCCCCAAAGAATGAGGTGATTTGGTAAAATGCTATGCCCAAGATAACTATCCGAGTGCCGGCGGTGGGGTGGTTCAAATAGCCTCGGCTATCACCTCATTTTGTCCGGTCGTGATGGTCAAGTGGATTAAGGCGTCTTGTACATACCAGTTGCGTTGCTTCTGGGAGTATGGGTTCGAGTCACTTCTGGGGTGTGAGTTTTCAGTTGCATATTGTCCTGGGGACCATTCAGGCTTGTTCGCATTTGTGTTCCTCACGTGTGCCCCAAAGAATGAGGTGATTTGGTAAAATGCTATGCCCAAGATAACTATCCGAGTGCCGGCGGTGGGGTGGTTCAAATAGCCTCGGCTATCACCTCATTTTGTCCGGTCGTGATGGTCAAGTGGATTAAGGCGTCTTGTACATACCAGTTGCGTTGCTTCTGGGAGTATGGGTTCGAGTCACTTCTGGGGTGTGAGTTTTCAGTTGCATATTGTCCTGGGGACCATTCAGGCTTGTTCGCATTTGTGTTCCTCACGTGTGCCCCAAAGAATGAGGTGATTTGGTAAAATGCTATGCCCAAGATAACTATCCGAGTGCCGACGGTGGGGTGGTTCAAATAGCCTCGGCTATCACCTCATTTTGTCCGGTCGTGATGGTCAAGTGGATTAAGGCGTCTTGTACATACCAGTTGCGTTGCTTCTGGGAGTATGGGTTCGAGTCACTTCTGGGGTGTGAGTTTTCAGTTGCATATTGTCCTGGGGACCATTCAGGCTTGTTCGCATTTGTGTTCCTCACGTGTGCCCCAAAGAATGAGGTGATTTGGTAAAATGCTATGCCCAAGATAACTATCCGAGTGCCGGCGGTGGGGTGGTTCAAATAGCCTCGGCTATCACCTCATTTTGTCCGGTCGTGATGGTCAAGTGGATTAAGGCGTCTTGTACATACCAGTTGCGTTGCTTCTGGGAGTATGGGTTCGAGTCACTTCTGGGGTGTGAGTTTTCAGTTGCATATTGTCCTGGGGACCATTCAGGCTTGTTTGCATTTGTGTTCCTCACGTGTGCCCCAAAGAATGAGGTGATTTGGTAAAATGCTATGCCCAAGATAACTATCCGAGTGCCGACGGTGGGGTGGTTCAAATAGCCTCGGCTATCACCTCATTTTGTCCGGTCGTGATGGTCAAGTGGATTAAGGCGTCTTGTACATACCAGTTGCGTTGCTTCTGGGAGTATGGGTTCGAGTCACTTCTGGGGTGTGAGTTTTCAGTTGCATATTGTCCTGGGGACCATTCAGGCTTGTTCGCATTTGTGTTACTCACGTGTGCCCCAAAGAATGAGGTGATTTGGTAAAATGCTATGCCCAAGATAACTATCCGAGTGCCGGCGGTGGGGTGGTTCAAATAGCCTCGGCTATCACCTCATTTTGTCCGGTCGTGATGGTCAAGTGGATTAAGGCGTCTTGTACATACCAGTTGCGTTGCTTCTGGGAGTATGGGTTCGAGTCACTTCTGGGGTGTGAGTTTTCAGTTGCATATTGTCCTGGGGACCATTCAGGCTTGTTCGCATTTGTGTTCCTCACGTGTGCCCCAAAGAATGAGGTGATTTGGTAAAATGCTATGCCCAAGATAACTATCCGAGTGCCGGCGGTGGGGTGGTTCAAATAGCCTCGGCTATCACCTCATTTTGTCCGGTCGTGATGGTCAAGTGGATTAAGGCGTCTTGTACATACCAGTTGCGTTGCTTCTGGGAGTATGGGTTCGAGTCACTTCTGGGGTGTGAGTTTTCAGTTGCATATTGTCCTGGGGACCATTCAGGCTTGTTCGCATTTGTGTTCCTCACGTGTGCCCCAAAGAATGAGGTGATTTGGTAAAATTCTATGCCCAAGATAACTATCCGAGTGCCGGCGGTGGGGTGGTTCAAATAGCCTCGGCTATCACCTCATTTTGTCCGGTCGTGATGGTCAAGTGGATTAAGGCGTCTTGTACATACCAGTTGCGTTGCTTCTGGGAGTATGGGTTCGAGTCACTTCTGGGGTGTGAGTTTTCAGTTGCATATTGTCCTGGGGACCATTCAGGCTTGTTCGCATTTGTGTTCCTCACGTGTGCCCCAAAGAATGAGGTGATTTGGTAAAATGCTATGCCCAAGATAACTATCCGAGTGCCGGCGGTGGGGTGGTTCAAATAGCCTCGGCTATCACCTCATTTTGTCCGGTCGTGATGGTCAAGTGGATTAAGGCGTCTTGTACATACCAGTTGCGTTGCTTCTGGGAGTATGGGTTCGAGTCACTTCTGGGGTGTGAGTTTTCAGTTGCATATTGTCCTGGGGACCATTCAGGCTTGTTCGCATTTGTGTTCCTCACGTGTGCCCCAAAGAATGAGGTGATTTGGTAAAATGCTATGCCCAAGATAACTATCCGAGTGCCGGCGGTGGGGTGGTTCAAATAGCCTCGGCTATCACCTCATTTTGTCCGGTCGTGATGGTCAAGTGGATTAAGGCGTCTTGTACATACCAGTTGCGTTGCTTCTGGGAGTATGGGTTCGAGTCACTTCTGGGGTGTGAGTTTTCAGTTGCATATTGTCCTGGGGACCATTCAGGCTTGTTCGCATTTGTGTTCCTCACGTGTGCCCCAAAGAATGAGGTGATTTGGTAAAATGCTATGCCCAAGATAACTATCCGAGTGCCGGCGGTGGGGTGGTTCAAATAGCCTCGGCTATCACCTCATTTTGTTCGGTCGTGATGGTCAAGTGGATTAAGGCGTCTTGTACATACCAGTTGCGTTGCTTCTGGGAGTATGGGTTCGAGTCACTTCTGGGGTGTGAGTTTTCAGTTGCATATTGTCCTGGGGACCATTCAGGCTTGTTCGCATTTGTGTTCCTCACGTGTGCCCCAAAGAATGAGGTGATTTGGTAAAATGCTATGCCCAAGATAACTATCCGAGTGCCGGCGGTGGGGTGGTTCAAATAGCCTCGGCTATCACCTCATTTTGTCCGGTCGTGATGGTCAAGTGGATTAAGGCGTCTTGTACATACCAGTTGCGTTGCTTCTGGGAGTATGGGTTCGAGTCACTTCTGGGGTGTGAGTTTTCAGTTGCATATTGTCCTGGGGACCATTCAGGCTTGTTCGCATTTGTGTTCCTCACGTGTGCCCCAAAGAATGAGGTGATTTGGTAAAATGCTATGCCCAAGATAACTATCCGAGTGCCGGCGGTGGGGTGGTTCAAATAGCCTCGGCTATCACCTCATTTTGTCCGGTCGTGATGGTCAAGTGGATTAAGGCGTCTTGTACATACCAGTTGCGTTGCTTCTGGGAGTATGGGTTCGAGTCACTTCTGGGGTGTGAGTTTTCAGTTGCATATTGTCCTGGGGACCATTCAGGCTTGTTCGCATTTGTGTTCCTCACGTGTGCCCCAAAGAATGAGGTGATTTGGTAAAATGCTATGCCCAAGATAACTATCCGAGTGCCGGCGGTGGGGTGGTTCAAATAGCCTCGGCTATCACCTCATTTTGTCCGGTCGTGATGGTCAAGTGGATTAAGGCGTCTTGTACATACCAGTTGCGTTGCTTCTGGGAGTATGGGTTCGAGTCACTTCTGGGGTGTGAGTTTTCAGTTGCATATTGTCCTGGGGACCATTCAGGCTTGTTCGCATTTGTGTTCCTCACGTGTGCCCCAAAGAATGAGGTGATTTGGTAAAATGCTATGCCCAAGATAACTATCCGAGTGCCGGCGGTGGGGTGGTTCAAATAGCCTCGGCTATCACCTCATTTTGTTCGGTCGTGATGGTCAAGTGGATTAAGGCGTCTTGTACATACCAGTTGCGTTGCTTCTGGGAGTATGGGTTCGAGTCACTTCTGGGGTGTGAGTTTTCAGTTGCATATTGTCCTGGGGACCATTCAGGCTTGTTCGCATTTGTGTTCCTCACGTGTGCCCCAAAGAATGAGGTGATTTGGTAAAATGCTATGCCCAAGATAACTATCCGAGTGCCGGCGGTGGGGTGGTTCAAATAGCCTCGGCTATCACCTCATTTTGTCCGGTCGTGATGGTCAAGTGGATTAAGGCGTCTTGTACATACCAGTTGCGTTGCTTCTGGGAGTATGGGTTCGAGTCACTTCTGGGGTGTGAGTTTTCAGTTGCATATTGTCCTGGGGACCATTCAGGCTTGTTCGCATTTGTGTTCCTCACGTGTGCCCCAAAGAATGAGGTGATTTGGTAAAATGCTATGCCCAAGATAACTATCCGAGTGCCGGCGGTGGGGTGGTTCAAATAGCCTCGGCTATCACCTCATTTTGTCCGGTCGTGATGGTCAAGTGGATTAAGGCGTCTTGTACATACCAGTTGCGTTGCTTCTGGGAGTATGGGTTCGAGTCACTTCTGGGGTGTGAGTTTTCAGTTGCATATTGTCCTGGGGACCATTCAGGCTTGTTCGCATTTGTGTTCCTCACGTGTGCCCTAAAGAATGAGGTGATTTGGTAAAATGCTATGCCCAAGATAACTATCCGAGTGCCGGCGGTGGGGTGGTTCAAATAGCCTCGGCTATCACCTCATTTTGTCCGGTCGTGATGGTCAAGTGGATTAAGGCGTCTTGTACATACCAGTTGCGTTGCTTCTGGGAGTATGGGTTCGAGTCACTTCTGGGGCGTGAGTTTTCAGTTGCATATTGTCCTGGGGACCATTCAGGCTTGTTCGCATTTGTGTTCCTCACGTGTGCCCCAAAGAATGAGGTGATTTGGTAAAATGCTATGCCCAAGATAACTATC